>NC_141877.1:348512820-348678097 GCF_056163025.1 Triticum urartu
ATCACGACGGTGCTTCGAAGATGGAGATCACAAGCACAAGATGATGATGGCCATATCATATCACTTATATTGATTGCATGTGATGTTTATCTTTTATGCATCTTATCTTGCTATGATTGATGGTAGCATTTTAAGATGATCTCTCACTAATTATCAAGAAGTGTTCTCCCTGAGTACGCACCGTTGCGAAAGTTCTTCGTGCTGAGACACCACGTGATGATCGGGTGTGATAGGCTCTACATTCAAATACAACGGCTGCAAAACAGTTGCACACGCAGAATACTCAGGTTATACTTGACGAGCCAAGCATATACAGATATGGCCTCGGAACACGGAGAGCGAAAGGTCGAGCGTGAATCATATAGTAGATATGATCAACATAGTGATGTTCACCAATGAAGCTACTCCATCTCACGTGATGATCGGACATGGTTTAGTTGATTTGGATCACGTGATCACTTAGAAGATTAGAGGGATGTCTATCTAAGTGGGAGTTCTTAAGTAATATGATTAATTGAACTTAAATTTATCATGAACTTAGTCCTGGTAGTATTTTGCAAATCATGTTGTAGATCAATAGCTCGCGTTGTTGCTTCCCTGTGTTTATTTTGATATGTTCCTAGAGAAAATTGTTTTGAAAGATGTTAGTAGCAATGATGCGGATTGGATCCGTGATCTGAGGTTTATCCTCATTGCTGCACAGAAAAATTATGTCTTTGATGCACCGCTAGGTGACAAACCTATTGTAGGAGCAGATGCAGATGTTATGAACATTTGGCTAGCTCAATATGATGACTACTTGATAGTTTAGTGCGCCATGCTTAAATGGCTTAGAATCGGGACTTCAAAGACGTTTTAAACGTCATGGACCATATGAGATGTTCCATGAGTTGAAGTTAATATTTCAAGCAAATACCCGAGTTGAGAGATATGAAGTCTCCAACAAGTTCTATAGCTAAAAGATGGAGGAGAATCGCTCAACTAGTGAGCATGTGCTCAGATTGTCTGGGTACTACAATCGCTTGCATCAAGTGGGAGTTAATCTTCCAGATAAGATAGTGATTGACAGAATTCTCTAGTCACCATCACCAAGTTAGTAGAACTTCGTGATGAACTATGATATGCAAGGGATAACGGAAACGATTCCCAAGCTCTTCGTAATGCTGAAATTGACGAAGGTAGAAATCGAGAAAAACATCAAGTGTTGATGGTAGACAAGACCACTAGTTTCAAGAAAAGGGCAGAGGGAAGAAGGGGAACTTCAAGAAGAACAGCAAGCAAGTTGCTGCTCAAGTGAAGAAGCCCAAGTCTGGTCCTAAGCCTGAGACTAAGTGTTTCTACTGCAAAGGGACTGGTCACTGGAAGCGGAACTACCCCAAGTGATTGGTGGATAAGAAGGATGGCAAAGTGAACATAAGTATATTTGATATACATGTTATTGATGTGTACTTTACTAGTTTTTGTAGCAACCCCTCAGTATTTGATACTAGTTCAGTTGCTAAGATTAGTAACTCGAAACGGGAGTTGCAGAATAAACAGAGACTAGTTAAGGGTGAAGTGACGATGTGTGTTGGAAGTGCTTCCAAGATTGATATGATCATCATCGCACACTCCCTATACTTTCGGGATTAATGTTGAACCTAAATAAGTGTTATTTGGTGTTTGCGTTGAGCATGTATATGATTTGATCATGTTTATTGTAATACGGTTATTCATTTAAGTAAGAGAATAAATTGTTGTTCTGTTTACATGAATAAAACCTTATATGGTTACACACCCAATGAAAATGGTTCATTGGATCTCGATCGTAGTGATGCACATATTCATAATATTGAAACCAAAGGATGCGAAGTTAATAATGATAGTGCAACTTATTTGTGGCACTGCCGTTTAGGTCATATTGGTGTAAAGCACATGAAGAAACTCCATGCTGATGGGATTTTGGAATCACTTGATTATGAATCACTTGGTGCTTGCGAACCATGCCTTATGGGCAAGATGACTAAAAACTCCGTTCTCCAGAACAATGGAGCGAGCAACTGACTTATTGGAAATAATACATACTGATGTATGCGATCCGTTGAGTGTTGAAGCTCGTGGCGGGTATCGTTATTTTCTGACCTTCACATATGATTTGAGCAGATATGGGTATATCTACTTGATGAAACATAAGTCTGAAACATTTGAAAAGTTCAAAGAATTTCAGAGTGAAGTGGAAAATCATCGTAACAAGAAAAATATGGTTTCTACGATCTGATCACAGAGACAAATATTTGAGTTACGAGTTTGGTCTTTAATTAAAACAATGTGGAATAGTTTCACAAATTCGTGCCACCTGGAACACCACAGCATAATGGTGTGTCCGAACGTCATAACCATACTTTATTGGATATAGTGCAATCTATGATGTTTCTTACCGATTTACCAATATCGTTTTGGGATCATGCATTAGAGACAGTTGCATTCACGTTAAAAAGGGGCACCATCTAAGTCCGTTGAGACGACACAATTTGAACTGTGGTTTGGCAAGAAACCAAAGTTGTCGTTTCTTAAAGTTTGGGTTTGTGATGCTTATATGAAAAAGTTTCATCCTGATAAGCTCAAACCCAAATCGGAGAAATATGTCTTCATAGGATACCCAAAGGAAACTGTTGGGTACACCTTCTATCACAGATCCGAAGGCAAGACATTCGTTGCTAAGAATGGATCCTTTCTAGAGAAGGAGTTTCTCTTGAAAGAAGTGAGTGGGAGGAAAGTAGAACTTGATAAGGTAATTGTACCTTCTCCCTTATTGAAAAGTAGTTCATCACAGAAATCTGTTCCTGTGACTACTACACCAATTAGTGAGGAAGCTAATGATGATGATCATGTAACTTCAGATCAAGTTAATACCGAATCTCGTAGGTAAACCAGAGTGAGATCCGCACCAGAGTAGTACGGTAATCCTGTTCTGGAAGTCATGTTACTAGACCATGACGAACTTGCGAACTATGAGGAAGCGATGATGAGCCCAGATTCCGCGAAATGGTTTAAGGCCATGAAATCTGAGATATGATCCATGTATGAGAACAAAGTATGGACTTTGATGGATTTGCCCGATGATCGGCAAGCCATAGAAAATAAATGGATCTTCAAGAGGAAGACGGACGCTGATAGTAGTGTTACTATCTACAAAGCTAGAATTGTCGCAAAAGGTTTTCGACAAGTTCAAGGTGTTGACTACGATGAGAGTTTCTCACTCGTATCTATGCTTAAGTCTGTCCGAATCATGTTAGCAATTGCCGCATTTTATGAAATCTGGCAAATGGATAAACAAAACTGCATTCCTTAATGGTTTTATTAAAGAAGAGTTGTATACGATGCAACTAGAAGGTTTTGTCGATCCTAAAGGTGTTAACTAAATATGCAAGCTCCAGCGATCCATCTATGGACTGGTGCAAGCATCTCGGAGTTGGAATATACGCTTTGATAAGTTGATCAAAGCATATAGTTTTATACAGACTTGCGGTGAAGCCTGTATTTACAAGAAAGTGAGTGGGAGCACTACAGCATTTCTGATAAGTATATGTGAACGACATATTGTTGATCGGAAATAATGTATAATTTTCTGGAAAGCATAAAGGAATATTTGAAAGGGGTTTTTCAAAGAAAGACCTTGGTGAAGCTGCTTACATATTGAGCATCAAGATCTATAGAGATAGATCAAGACGCTTGATAAGTTTTTTCAATAACTACATACCTTGACAAGATTTTGAAGTAGTTCAAAATGGAACAGTCAAAGAAAGAGTTCTTGCCTGTGTTGCAAGGTGTGAAATTGAGTAAGACTCAAAGCCCGACCACGGCAGAAGATAGAAAGAGAATGAAAGTCATTCCCTATGACTCAGCCATAGATTATATAAAGTATGCCATGCTGTGTACCAGATCTGTTGTATACCCTACACTGTGTTAAGCGAGGGAATACAATAGTGATCTAGGAAGTAGATCACTGGACAGCGGTCAAAATTATCCTTAGTGGAATAAGGAAACGTTTCTCGATTATGGAGGTGACAAAAGGTTCGTCGTAAAAGGATTACGTCGATACAAGTTTTTGGCACTGATCCGGATGACTCTAAGTCTTCATCTGGATACATATTAAAAGTGGGAGCAATTAGCTAAAGTAGCTCCGTGCAGAGCATTGTAGACATAGAAATTTGCAAAATACATACGGATCTGAATTTTGGCAAACTCGTTGACTAAGATTCTCTCACAAGCAAAACATGATCACACCTTAGTACTCTTTGGGTATTAATCACATACAGATGTGAACTAGATTACTAACTCTAGTAAACCCTTTGAGTGTTGGTCACATGCCGATGTGAACTATGGGTGTTAATCACATGGTAATGTGAACTATTAGTGTTGAATCACATGGCGATGTGATCTAGATTATTGACTCTAGTGCAAGTGGGAGACTGAAGGAAATATGCCCTAGAGGCAATAATAAAGTTATTATTTATTTCCTTATTTGATGATAAATGTTTATTATTCATGCTAGAATTGTATTAACCGGAAACATAATACATGTGTGAATACATAGACAAACAGAGTGTCACTAGTATGCCTCTACTTGACTAGCTCGTTAATCAAAGATGGTTATGTTTCCTAACCATAGACAAAGAGTTGTTATTTGATTAACGGGATCACATCATTAGGAGAATGATGTGATTGACATGACCCATTCCATTAGCTTAGCACCCGATCGTTTAGTATGTTGCTATTGCTTTCTTCATGACTTATACATGTTCCTATGACTATGAGAGTATGCAACTCCCGTTTGCCGGAGGAACACTTTGTGTGCTACCAAACGTCACAACGTAACTGGGTGATTATAAAGGAGCTCTACAGGTGTCTCCAAAGGTACATGTTGGGTTGGCGTATTTCGAGATTAGGATTTGTCACTCCGATTGTCGGAGAGGTATCTCTGGGCCCTCTCGGTAATGCACATCACATAAGCCTTGCAAGCATTACAACTAATGAGTTAGTTGCAAGATGATGTATTACGAAACGAGTAAAGAGACTTGCCGGTAACGAGATTGAACTAGGTATTGAGATACCGACGATCGAATCTCGGGCAAGTAACATACCGATGACAAAGGGAACAACGTATGTTGTTATGCGGTCTGACCAATAAAGATCTTCGTAGAATATGTGGGAGCCAATATGAGCATCCAGGTTCCGTTATTGGTTATTGACCGGAGACGTGTCTCGGTCATGTCTACATTGTTCTCGAACCCGTAGGGTCCGCACGCTTAAGGTTTTGATGACAGTTATATTATGAGTTTATGCATTTTGATGTACCGAAGTTTGTTCGGAGTCCCGGATGTGATCACGGACATGACGAGGAGTCTCGAAATGGTCGAGACATAAAGATTGATATATTGGAAGCCTATATTTGGATATCGGAAGTGTTCCGGGTGAAATCGGGATTTTACCGGAGTACCGGGAGGTTACCGGAACCCCCGGGGAGGTATATGGGCCTTAGGGGGCTTTAGTGGAAGTGAGGAGAGGTGTCCAGGGCTGGGCCGCACGCCCCTCCCCCCCTAGTCCGAATAGGACAAGGAGAGGGGGGCGGCGCCCCCCTTCCTTCTCTCTCTCCTCTTTCCCCCTCCCGAATCCTATTCCAACTAGGAAAGGGGAGGAATCCTACTCCCGGTGGGAGTAGGACTCCTCCTGGCCGGCCGCACCTTCTCCTGCTCCTTTATATACGGGGGCAGGGGGCACCCCTAGACACACAAGTTGATCCACGTGATCATATTCTTAGCCGTGTGCGGTGCCCCCTTCCACCATAATCCTCGATAATATTGTAGCGGTGCTTAGGCGAAGCCCTGCGACGGTAGTACATCAAGATCGTCACCACGCCGTCGTGCTGACGGAACTCTTCCCCGACACTTTGCTGGATCGGAGTCCGGGGATCGTCATCGAGCTGAACGTGTGCTAGAACTCGGAGGTGCCGTAGTTTCGGTGCTTGATCGGTCGGGCCGTGAAGACGTACGACTACATCAACCGCGTTGTGCTAATGCTTCCGATGTCGGTCTACAAGGGTACGTAGATCACACTCTCCCCTCTCGTTGCTATGTATCACCATGATCTTGCGTGTGCGTAGGAAAATTTTTGAAATTACTACGTTCCCCAACAAATTTCTTCTAGTCACTTTCATCATGTTGGTTCGATTCATGTTCGCTACTTTGATAATTTGATATGTGGGTGGACTGGTGCTTAGGTGTTGTTCTTCCTTGAACAAACATCCTACTTATGATTAACCCCCTCATAAGCATCCGCAACTACGAGAAAAGTATTAAGAATAAATTCTAACCATAGCATTAAACTTTTGGATCCAATCGGTCCCTTACGGAATAGCGCATAAACTACGATTTAAGCTTCTGTCACTCTCGCAACCCATCATCTAATTACTACTCCACAATGCATTCCCTTAGGCCCAAATATGGTGAAGTGTCATGTAGTCGACGTTCACATGAACCACTAAGGGAATCACAACATACATACTATCAAAATATCGAACACATATCAAGTTCACATGATTACTTGCAATAGATTTCTCCCGTGACCTCAAGAACAAAAGTAACTACTCACAAATGATGATCATGCTCAAGATCAGAGGGGTATTAAATAGAATATTGGATCTGAACATATAAACTTCCACCAAATAAACCATATAGTAATCAACTACAAGATCTAATCAACACTACTAGTCACCCACAAGCACCAATCTATAGTTCTGGTACAAAGATTGAACACAAGAGATGAACTAGGGTTTGAGAGGAGATGGTTCTGTTGAAGATGTTGATGGAGATTGCCCTCCCCGAGATGGGAGAGTTGTTGGTGATGATGATGCCGATGATTTCCCCCTCCGACAGGGAAGTCCCCCCGGCGGAATCGCTCCGCCGGAGGGCAAAAGTGCTCCTGCGCAAGTTCTGCCTCGAGACGGTGGCGCTCCGTCTCGAAAGCCCTCTCCTTATTTTTTTCTAGGTCAAAATGACTTATATACCAGAAGGTGGGTCGGGCTGAGCACAACCCACCAGGGTGCGCCTGGGGGGCCAGGCACGCCTTGGTTTCTTGTATTCACCAGGTGGCCCCCCTCCGATGGTTATTTGCTCCAATATTTCTTATATATTCCATAAAAAATCCTCGTGAAGTTTCAGCTTGTTTGGAGTTGTGTAGAATAGGTGGCCTGCCGTAGCTTTTCCGGGTCCAGATTTCCAACTGTCAGAACTCTCCCTCTTTGTGTGAACCTTGCATATTATGATAGAAAAGGCATTAGAATTACTACAAAAAGCATTATTTTGCATAAAAACATTATAAATAACAATAGGTAAACATGATGCAAAATGGATGTATCAATCATCCCTCTTCGAATGCCTTGTTGTTTTTGCTGTTTGTTCTGGATGGGTACTTCTCTCTTTTGTTATGCATATTCCTTGTCATTTGGTCATCCTCGTCTATGTCCCTCTTACTAGGTAATAGTTGCCTCTATTTAGATGGGTGTGTTTTGGTGGTGTAGCAAGACTTCTTATGAACTATCATGTCTTGTTGTTTATGTCAGTAGTAGTCACTAGTCAGTGTTTGAATGTTGTATATATCGTTGTTTCGAACTATTTATTGTCTCGAACTACTGGTGGGCTAAATGAGGTCATCACCATTCTCTAGTGTTCGGAGTATATCTCCTTTTTTCAAGTTATAATTTCAGCTCAGTGTGTTTTTGATGATGTACACTTGTTTGGGCCAGTGAGATGTCGTTGAATATGGGCCGAGTAGTAACGCAATGCCAAACATGTCAATTATGACTCTTAGGCCGGCTCTCAAAAGATCCTCAAAAAAAAGGTCGGGCTCTCAAAAAAAGAAAGAAAAAGGACTCTTAGGCCGACATGTGGGTGCCACCGGTGTTTTCGTGCGCTTGCGCGCCGAGAGCATATTGGCGTGTGTTCAAAATTCATGCTACCTTTTCATCCCCGATCTCCCGCCCCTCCCCCACCTCTGGAATCTCGATTCCTACTCCAGTTCCCACAAATCCCCCTCCTGTAGTCCCTATACTCAAGTGCACTATCATGTCGCCGGTCAACGCGGATCTCCAAGCCGGAGATCCTAAGGTTCGTCCTGCCTTCGGGCGCTGTGTGCTGTCGCTCAATAGTGGCATGGCGACACTTGACGACAAGTTTGCCGGCAAAGTGCTGATGGTAACCATCAACGGAGACCGGCCTCCCGTCTCGCCAGACGACCTTGTCAAAGCTCTTGGTATTGCGCATGGCATCCAAATAAGTGACTTGCTCGTCGAAGTCTGTCCACCACCTATTGATTTCTTCATCAGGTTCCGGACAACTTTTGACTTCAGTCGTGTGTTCGAATCTTCCCGGCGTTTGTTCTGCGATGGCGCGCTGGTGAGCTTTGATTGGTGGCACCCAGGATGGGGCTCCGTGCCCTTGGGGCTTGAATTTTTAAGAAAGCTTACCTTCCATGGCATGCCTCGATGTGCTTGGAACAACAAGTCCCTGAATGAGCTTATCAACGACTTTGGAGGTGAGCTCGTAAGTATGTTTGTTCCTCCAGACAGTTGGGCTCTCACGGTTATGGCGTGGATGAAGAAGCCGTCCACCATACCGAAGGTGATTGGTGTTGCAATCCTAGTGCAAGAACCGGGGTTGTACTATTCGTCGCCACCAAGGCCACCGCGGACCATGTTAGGAATGTACTTGTATCGAGTGTTCATGCATGTCGAAGAAGTGGTCAGTCCATCAATCGAAGTCCTGCTGCTGCCGCTGGTGCCAGGGTCCGTCGATGATGTCCATTACAGGAGTCAACGTCATACTTTCCCTGTGTTGCTCGGAACGATGGATGGCACAGGTCCTACTCCATCGTGCGATGGAGGCCACTGCTTCTTTGGGAGAAGAGGCAGGGATGGCTGCCTGGATGTGCTCTAATTTGAGGTAACAACTAAATCTTGTCAGATACTAGTCAAATCTGAGCTATCGGTGTGAAGCACTGATGTGCCACTACATTTGATTGTGACCTGTTCTATTTTTGTACCTGAACTTTGTGTCGTCTGTCCGTTTTCTTTGAACATCATTCAAGATATTTCCTTGTCATTAATAAATACGATGAACCGTTGTGTACGAGTTCGTTGGTTTCAACATAGCCCTACCTGTGGCGATCCACTGCTTCACCCTAATTGTGCCGCCTGCGTGAAATTTTTGTATGCAAGTTTAGTGTGTTATGATGTTCTATATGATGGTGTCAACTATATAAGTTTTTACTGAGCGTCAGCAATGCATATGGCTTAAAGATGTATTTACGAGCATCGACTGATGGGTCTCTCTCTCTCTCACACACACACAAGTGGGACCCATTGAATTATTTCTTCACTCGTGATATCTTTTAGTTAGGTTCCACTGTACTCTAAATTTTTTCTTAAGTTATTAATTGAGCTCAGTGTCTTCAAAAAGTTGTACAGAAGCCTTGTTTGGGCCTTTCCAGCGTCGTTGAATGTGGGCTGAGTAGCCATGTAAAGTTGTATTGTACTACACATGCCTTTTTTGAACATCAGCAATGCAACTGGGCCGACGGTTATACACAATATCCTAAAATAAGCGCAACCTAGCCTATCTTTCTTTTAATAAAATGCACAACCCAGTTCATTTTATATATAATAAGGTTACCAAGCCCAACTTAATTTTTTAATAATATTTGTATCTCAATATTATTTTTATATGAAATGCTCAGTCCAGACCATCATTGTTTTTTCACCCATCCCAGAAAATGGGTCCATTTCTACTAAAATCAAATGGCTTGTAAATTATCAGAAATGATAAATGCGTTGCATGTACGCAATATTACTTTTGACCCAGCTCAGTAAATAGGTGTATTTGAATAAATAATCAAATGCGTTGTAAGTTATCATAAATAGTATTTTTTTAGAAACAATTATCATAAATAGTAAATCGACTATTATTATTATTTTTAACTAGCCCAGGAAATAGATTATTTTTTGAGTCAAAGCCCAGGAAATAGATGTATTGGCAAACAAAATGAAATGGGCTGTAAAACCTAAATAACTGGGCTACATTCCGCCACAGCTTTCAAAGCTGACTTTGTTGGCCCACTAGACAAAGCCTGCGCAAGGTGTTGTCCATTTAGTGAACAAAATGATTATATGGTCTAAAACAAAGAGTCAACAAATTATTCTGACATCTGTAGTCGTTGGATTGACATCCAACGGCGATCCTGCTTCTTCAATCTCTGATCTAGTTCTCTTGCTCCAGCTGCCAAAAACACCGCCAGCTGGAGCGCCTGCATCTGCCCCCCGTGGCCGGCTGTGCTGCCACGCAGGCCTCGCCGCCCCACTCTACTCCCAACGATGGCCAGGTCATACTTGTACTCACCCACACCTTCTGTTATTCTCCGACGAAGGCAGCCTCACCCGGCAGCCGAACTAGTCCCTCGTACTCCCCTCCACCAGGGACTCTAGTGCCCCTTGTTCCATGACTCTAGATCGCTCTCACTTAGGCCTCACTGTCGTCCACCGTCTTGGTGCTCTCGGCACGGTGTGGTCAACGTGGCAAAGGAACGCCTTCCATCAAAAAAGGACTGTACGTGGAGCGGCTGGCAGCATGGTCCATGGCAGCAGCAAGGAAGTGCCTCCTTATTACGCGCAAAATAATGATTCCTCCACCAGACAGCGGGACCTACCAGAAGGGCCTCGAAAAAAATGTCTCCCCCTGACAACTGGGACTCACCAGCTACATATTCATATGCAAGGAAGTGCGTCCGTATTACGGGCAAAAAAATGATTCTTCCCCCAGACAGCTGGGACCCACCAGCTATATCTTCGCACGGAAGGAAGTGCCTCGTTATCCTCCCTGATGGCTGGGACCCATCAGCTATATCTTCGCACGGAAGGAAGTGCCTCCTTATCCTCCCTGTCAGCTGGGACCCACCGGGCCAAACCGTACGCCGGGTTGTCTATCTGGTCGCGATTGTGTATGTACATACTGGTCGATCGGTCTCTCTGCAACGATGAACCGTGTCTGAGTAAGGAAATGCACGTGTTGTAGTAGAGCACGCGGACGTAGCATGTCAGGCAGTCCCGTCTATATACATCGTGTACACATACCTACAGCCATGCTGCAAGAAATTAAATATGGCTACGTACGTACATAAGGGCAGGGTCTCGAACGCGTACTCGTGCATACGTACGACCAGGGCTCGTGTACATGGAGAGGCAACGGACGGCAGTGACGTCGTCCTGTTCATCGGCAGCTAACCGGCTGGGTCGGAATGGAGGAAACACCGTCATCTTCATCGAGAGCCAAGTGACTGGGTCGGAACACGTCATGTTCATCGGGAGCGAAGCCACTGGGTCGGAACGCATCCTGTTCATTGATACGTCTCCAACGTATCTATAATTTTTGATTGCTCCATGCTATATTATCTACTGTTTTGGACATTATTGGGCTTCATTATCCACTTTTATATTATTTTTGGGACTAACCTACTAACCGGAGGCCCAGCCCAGAATTGCTGTTTTTTCCCTATTTTAGGGTTTCGAAGAAAAGGAATATCAAACGGAGTCCAAACGGAATGAAACCTTCGGGAACGTGATTTTCTCACCGAACATGATCCAGGAGACTTGGACCCTACGTCAAGCAACCAACAGGGAAGCCACGAGGTAGGGGGCACGCCTACCCCCCCCCCCCAGGCGCGCCCTCCACCCTCGTGGGCCCCTTGTTGCTCCACCAATGTACTTCTTCCTCCTATATATACCTACGTACCCCAAATGATCAAATACGGAGCCAAAACCCTAATTCCACCGCCGTAACTTTCTGTATCCACGAGATCCCATCTTGGGGCCTGTTCCGGAGCTCCGCCGGAGGGGGCATCGATCATGGAGGGCTTCTACATCAACACCATAGCCTCTCTGATGAAGTTTGAGTAGTTTACCTCAGACCTTCGGGTCCATAGTTATTAGCTAGATGGCTTCTTCTATCTTTTTGGATCTCAATACAAAGTTCTCCCCCTCTCTTGCGGAGATCTATTCGATGTAATCTTCTTTTGCGGTGTGTTTGTTGAGAGCGATGAATTGTGGGTTTATGATCAAGTTTATCTATGAACAATATTTGAATCTTCTCTGAATTCTTTTATGTATGATTGGTTATCTTTGCAAGTCTCTTCAAATTATCAGTTTGGTTTGGCCTACTAGATTGATCTTTCTTGCAATGGGAGAAGTGCTTAGCTTTGGGTTCAATCTTGCGGTGTCCTTTCCTGGTGATAGTAGGGGCAGCAAGGCGCGTATTGTATTGTTGCCATCGAGGATAACAAGATGGGGTTTTCGTCATATTGCATGAGTTTATCCCTCTACATCATGTCATCTTGCTTAAAGCGTTACTATTTTTTCTTGAACTTAATACTCTGGATGCATGCTGGATAGCGGTCGATGTGTGGAGTAATAGTAGTAGATGCAGGCAGGAGTCGGTCTACTTGTCTTGGATGTGATGCCTATATACATGATCATACCTAGATATTCTCATAACTATGCCCAATTATGTCAATTGTTCAACAGTAATTTGTTCACCCACCGTAAAATACTTATGCTCTTGAGAGAAGCCATTAGTGAAACCTATGGCCCCCGGGTCTATCTTCATCATATAAAATCTTCCAATACTTAGTTATTTTCATTGCTTTTATTTTACTTTGCATCTTTATCATAAAAATATCAAAAATATTATCTTATCATATCTATCCGATCTCACTCTCGTAAGTGACCGTGTAGGGATTGACAACCCCTTATCGCATTGGTTGCGAGGATTTATTTGTTTTGTGTAAGTGCGAGGGACTCGCGCGTAGCCTCCTACTGGATTGATACCTTGGTTCTCAAAAACTGAGGGAAATACTTACGCTACTTTGCTGCACTGTCAGGACCCCGACTCTAAGTCACACCGACCTATCCTGTAACACCTCATATCCCTTTGCGGCCTCACGCACGGTACTCCCACGGGTGTTGCCTTACCATGGCTCGGGACCATTTGCGCCTTTTGGCTCACATATATGATAGTGCCGCTAGCATCCATATGACAGAGAACCCGGGCCGACATGTCTAGTCATGAACCCAAAGCGGCACAAACTTACGGGGACACGCATACATGAATCAACATCGAGCATGTTGGTCAGCAGCGTGTGAATCCGGGCTGTAGCACTAGGCTAACAGGACTCTGGGAACCCGGGCTGTAGCAGGCTAGGCAGGACTCCGGATGTCACCGCGTGACATTTCTTCGAAGGGACAGACACAGGAACGAACTGAAACACATGCCGGCCAGTCAAGTGTTCCGGAGCAGTAGTGCTGGGCTAGCAGGACTCCGGTGAACCGGGCTGTAGCGGACTACTATGGCTCATGGAAGCACTAGACTACATTTCCCCATAAGATAGGCTGCCAAGGATAAACAACTAGATTGTCGGATCCCACACATACCAAGCATTTCAATCATACACACAATATGCTCGATATGTGTAAATACAACATGGCATCAGAACAAAACTCTACAACTCAAAGTACTTTATTTAAAGGCTCCGGAGAGCCATACATAACATGTTCATACAGGTAGGGGTCACATGACCCGACACTCAAGTCATACAAACATACAAGCACATGCGGAAGAAAACTAGTCTGAGTACAGACACTAGAAAGAAAGAAGGCTTGACGAAGCCTGTCTATCTACATAGGGCCCTCCATGGCTCGGAATCACCAACTGGGTGGCAAGTCACTCATCGACATCGAGATCTACGTAAAACCCGTCGGAGGGGGCGGTGTTGTCTTCTGAAATAGTAATTAAAGCAACATGAGTACAAAGGTACTCAGCAAGTCTTACAACAGATCCTACTATACATGCTCATTCTCAAGAAGGTAGTGGAGTTATAGCAGCAAGCCAGCTTTGACTCTTGGCTAAGCTATCCTACGAGACACCACTTGTAAAATAGTTTTCGCACACGAGTCCACTAATCACCATCACAATACTCCACCGTGGATCCTCCCTCGTCATCCTACGAGAGGCCATCCGCGGTACTCACACTTATCTTGAGTCTTTTAGTAGTAACCATTAATTTGTCTATGAACTATATAGGCAACCAAGTAGTCCTTTACCGCGGACGTGGCTATTCGAATAGATGATGTTAACCCTACAAGGGTGTACTTCTTCATACACGCTCTCACCACTTATCATCATTTACACGACATGTACTCGGCAACCTTCAAGTGGAAGCCCAACGAGGGTGTCGGCCACGTCCTACCTAAACACTCAAGTGTCTAGTCCAGGTCTATCGCCTATTCAGGTTCCATCCGCAGGGAGTCCGGCTGAGGTTTCCACATACGGCCCCGAACGATGTGTACAGGGTCCCGAGATGCCAAACGGGCGCCCGGCATACCCGGTCACGGTGTATCTACCGCATCATAGCCCACCCCTAGGGTCAGCGCTATGCACGGCCGCCAACACATATCCTATAAACACCAGAAACTAGTTGCAACACCTGGTGAGAGAGCTAGGGTGGTTAAGAAGCCGAGAGGGTCCATTGGTTTCGGGTCCAATGCATGGTAGTAGCTGGTTCTTAAATCACACATACAGATCTCGGTGCTTAAGGACGGTTCCAACGAAACAACCCACCATGTACTCCTACATGGCCTCTCATCGATACCTTTACCAAATCGTGTTCAACACATCACTCGCATTACTGACGTATTCATTTCACTCTAGCCCATCACCCAGATGAACCAGACCTGACACAACTCTAAGCATAGCAGGCATAGCAAGGTAGGAAATACAGACATGGCTCAATCAACTCCTACACATGCTAGTGGGTTTCACCTAGTTACTGTGGCAATGACAGGTCATGCAGAGGAAAGGGGTTCAACTACCGCAGCACACAGCAGTTTGAAACGTTATTGTCTTAAATGCAGTAAATGAGAGCAGGAGCGAGAACATGGGATTGTATCGATATGATCAATGGGGCTGCTTGCCTGATGGAGTAGTAGTAGGGTACTGCCCTTCAGCCGGATATTCGAAGGTATCCTCGGAGGCACAACCTACCACGAAAGACACTACAGAACACAATCATCACATGGCAATATGCAACAATATGATGCATGCTATGACATGGCAATATGGTGTGTCTTGGCTAATGCATTCTAAACAGGTTGGTTTGAGTCCATTTGATTCAAAGATTCAAATGAAAACTCATGATATTAAATCATATAAGTGCATTAGCTTGTTTCACTTAAACAGCAAGGTTAAAGTATTCTGACATGCATGAAACCATTACAGATGGAAAGATTGGATTTTTTTGATCATTTTTCATATATAAATCTTTGCATTTGGAGTTACAGATCAATGTCTATGAATTTTTGAAGTTTGTAGTATTTTCTGGAATTCCCTGTATAAAAGTACATCCAGAAAATACTTATTGCGTCAGCAGTGCGTCATGGTGACGTCAGTGGTCAACAGAGCCGGTCTAGGTCAAACTGACCAGTGGGTCCCGTCTGTCAGTAGTTAGTTAAACTAACTAAATTTAGTTAGCGTTAAACCTGGGTTAATTAGCAGGGCGGGCCCCACTTGTCATGGACCCAGGGGGTCAAACTGGACCCACCCGAGGTCAAACTGGGTCAGCGGGGTCAAACTCGCTGGCGTTTAGCCGCCGGCGAGGCCAGACGCGGCGGGGCGATGCGGGTTTCGTGCTCCAGCGACCAAAACAACGGCAGAGCACATCTACGTGATGCGGGGAGTGAGCCGCATCGAGTGGTGGTGGTGGTTGGGCTCGGGGTCACCGAAAACAATGCCAGCGATGAGCGTGGCGGTGGCCGGAGCTCGGGTGAACTCGGTCTCGTCGCTAGGGGGCATGGCAAGGGGCATGCGGTGGTGCTACGGGTTCCTGGTGATGCGGTGAGTGTAGTGGACAAGGTGGTGTGGCCGTTGGGTGGCCGGAGCGTCGTCGGCAACGAGCTCGGCGACGGCGCGTTGCGGTGAAGCTTCGTGCGGTCGCTATGGTGCTCAAGAGAGAGAACGGGAAGGATGGAGAGGTGGCTGAGCTCACGGCGATCACGTCGGAGCAGACGGCGAGGTCGGGGACGAGCTGGTGCGGTGGGGACGGCGGAAGGGATCTCCGGCGGTGGCGGAGTCGGCAAGGTCGTTGCAGTGGCTTCGGGGCAAGCAAGCGCTCGGGGCTCGGCCTGCTCGAAGGAGAGGAGGGCGGTGGAGCTTCTGGACACGATGGCGCAGCGCGGGGACGACGGAGAGCGTGGCTACGTCGGCGGTGCGGCGGCAGGTGCGTCGGCCATGGCGGGAGAGGGCGAGGGAGAGATGCAGGGGCGTGTGGATGTGTCCAGGGGTTCGGGGAGGCGACGTGGAGATCGTCCAGCGCGTCCAGAGGCGAAGAGGCAAGTAGGTGGCGCCGTGGCGAGCTCGCGCATGCCGGCGTCACCTCCGTGCCTGCCTGGCGGGGAAGAAGCAGCTGGCTGGCACGGGCCAGCACACTGCTGGGCCGCCAGGTGGGTTGGGCGGTGGGTTGCGGCCAGGTAAGTGGTTTTTCCTTTATTTTCTGTTTTCCATTATTTCTGCAAGTTTGTGGCATTTCTAAAAATACCTAGGCATTTCCAAAATTCACCAAACTGCACATGCTCACTGTATGGAACATATCCAACATGGAACATTTTAGTTTGGGATTATTTGGACATTTAAAATATTTACTAGCATTTAAATGCCCAAATGCAAGTTACATATGATTTAATTCAATGATCTTGTGATGACCTAGAAAATTGTGAACCCATTTTGTCAGAGGTTCTAACCCAAGACAAAAAGGGTGGACTTTTTGGAAGGGCTTTCAGGTTCATTGAAAATGATTTTAGTAAACCCTAGTTGTTTTCAGAGGGGTGTTGGGGGTTCTGTCATCCCCATTTCAAGTTTCTGGAAAAGTAAACATGATGCAACACTCTAATGCACGAACTAGCTAGGATGTGACATGCACCACCCTTTCCTCTTCAATGAAAAACCAACGCAAGTGCTCAAGAGGTAGCAAGAAGGATTTCTGGCGCTGTTGCCGGGGAGGTCTACGCAAAAGTCAACATACCAAGTACCCATCACAAACCCTTATCTCCCGCATTACATTATTTGCCATTTGCCTCTCGTTTTCCTCTCCCCCACTTCACCCTTGCCGTTTTATTTGCCCTCTCTCTCTCTCTATCCTCCCTCTCTTTCTCTATTTGTCTCTTTTTGCCCATTCCCTATTTGCTTGTCGTTCTGGCGAGTCCTCTATCTTCTCTGTTGTCTCCCGAGAATGAAGTTCTAAATTTTAAGCAAAGGGAGGGAGAAAATCTAAAAGATGCTTGGTGTAGAATTTGCAATCTACTTCTTTTTTTCTTCGCAATTTTTATGTAGGCGTTACTACTTGGCATAGATATATGCTTGATAACATTACCGGAGGGGACTTCTTGGGTAGCCATACTTTTGATTCTTACAATGCTATGATAGATTTGTTTGGCTCACCACCTCTTTTGGTTAATGGAACTATGTTAACTTTGGAGCATGTAATGCAAAAACTTGAAATATTGAAAATAAAGTTGCTACCGTTGAGTAAATTGAAAATTTTGATAAAAAGATCCACAACCAAATTACCCAATATGGATCTAAAGTAGGAGTAACTTTGAAAAATATTAAGGAGAAGGAACCTATAGTTAATGAAAGAATAAATCATGATTCCACTAGAATCGATAAACTTGAGGGAATCATTACCAACTTGGGAACCACTTTTTATTCCATAAAGAACACTCCAAGTCCTCCGACTAAAATTGCTAAGCTTATGTATGTTCCTCAAAATAAAGGTGAATCCTCTAGCAAAGAAACAGCGGATCTCAAATCTATAAGTGTTCATCCTAATCTTTTTGCTATCATTAAGGAACCATTTGCTGCTAATGATTTTTTCGATCTTGTGCCTAAAAGTTTGATAATCAATAAAAATAAATAAATTCCTAAGGACGGTAGGTGCCTCATTGAAGAATTGCCTACCAAAGACGGCAATACCTAGATCTATCCTTGCTTTTTAGGCCTAGCTAGGGGCGTTAAACGATAGCGCTTGTTGGGAGGCAACCCAATTTTATTTTTATTCCTTGCTTTTTGCTCATGTTTAGTAATAAATAATTTATCTAGCCTCTGTTTTGGTTGTGTTTTTTGTGTTAAATTAGTGTTTGTGCCAAGTAGAACCGTTGGGAAGACTTGGGGAAAGTCTTGTTAATCTTGCTGTAAAAAACAGAAACTTTAGCGCTCACAAGAACTGCTGCCATTTTTATTTGGAAAGTGATATTTAGTTAATTATTTTTGCAGACGATTAATAGATAAATTCCTCACGTCCAGAAATTTATTTTAGAATTTTTGGGGTTCCAGATCTTGCGCTGGCTACAGATTCCTACAGATTGTTCTGTTTTAGACAGATTCTTTTTTTCGTGTGTTGTTTGCTTATTTTGATGAATCTATGGCTAGTAAAATAGTTTATAAACCATAGAAAAGTTGGAATAAAGTAGGTTTAACACCAATATAAATAAAGAATGAGTTCATTACAGTACCTTGAAGTGGTCTTTTGTTTTCTTTCGCTAACGGAGCTCACGAGATTTTCTACTTTGAGTTTTGTGTTGTGAAGTTTTCAAGTTTTGGGTAAAGATTTGATGGATTATGGAAAAAGGAGTGGCAAGAGCCTAAGCTTGGGGATGCCCATGGCACCCCCAAGATAATCTAAGGACACCTAAAAGCCAAAGCTTGGGGATGCCCCGGATGGCATCCCCTCTTTCGTCTACTTCCATCGGTAACTTTACTTGGAGCTATATTTTTATTCACCACATAATATGTGTTTTGCTTGGAGTGTCTTGTATGATTTGAGTCTTTATTTGTTAGTTTACCACAATCATATTTTCTGTACACACCTTTTGAGAGAGACACACATGATTCGGAAATTATTAGAATACTCTATGTGCTTCACTTATATCTTTTGAGTTATATAGTTTTGCTCTAGTGCTTCACTTATACCTTTTAGAGTGCGGTGGTGGATTTGTTTTATAGAAACTATTGATCTCTCATGCTTCACTTAGATTATTTTGAGAGTCTTAAATAGCATGGTAATTTTCTTAAATAATCCTATATGCTAGGTATACAAGATTAATAATAAAATTCTCTTATGAGTGTGTTGAATACTATGAGAAATTTGATACTTGATAATTGTTTTGAGATACGGAGATGGTGATATTAGAGTATTGCTAGTTGAGTAGTTGTGAATTTGAGAAATACTTGTGTTAACGTTTTTGATTCCCTTAGCATGCATGTATGGTGAACCGTTATGTGATGAAGTCGGAGCATGATTTATTTATTGATTGTCTTCCTTATGAGTGGCAGTTGGGGACGAGCGATGGTCTTTTCCTACCAATCTATCCCCCTAGGAGCATGCGCGTAATACTTTGCTTTGATAACTTGTAGATTTTTGCAGTAAGTATATGAGTTTTTATGACTAATGTTGAGTCCATGGATCATACGCACTCTCACCCTTCCACCATTGCTAGCCTCTCTAATACCGCGCACTTTTCGCCAGTATCATACACCCACCATATACCTGCCTCAAAACAGCCACCATACCTACCTATCATGGCATTTCCATAGCCATTCCGAGATATATTGCCGTGCAACTTTCCACCGTTCCGTTTATTATGACACGCTCCATCATTGTCATATTGCTTTGCATGATTATGTAGTTGACATTGTATTTGTGGCAAAGCCACCGTTCATAATTCTTTCATACATGTCACTCATGAGTCATTGCATATCCCGGTACACCGCCGGAGGCATTCATATAGAGTCATATATTGTTCCAAGTATCGAGTTGTAATTCTTGAGTTGTAAGAAAATAAAAGTGTGATGATCATCATTATTAGAGCATTGTTCCAAGTGAGGAAAGGATGATGGAGACTATGATTCCCCCACAAGTTGGGATGAGACTCCGGACGAAAAAAAGAGGCCATAAAAAAAGAGAAAAGTCCCAAATAAAAAAAGAGAAGGGACAATGCTACTATCCTTTTACCACACTTGTGCTTCAAAGTAGCACCATGATCTTCATAGTAGAGAGTCTCCTATGTTATCACTTTCATATACTAGTGGGAATTTTTCGTTATAGAACTTCTCTTGCATATTCCAATGATGGGCTTCCTCAAAATGCCCTAGGTCTTCGTGAGCAAGCAAGTTGGATGCACACCCACTTAGTTTCTTTTTGAGCTTTCATATACTAATAGCTCTAGTGCATCCGTTGCATGGCACTCCCTACTCACTCACATTGATATCTATTGATGGGCATCTCCATAGCCCGTTGATACGCCTAGTTGATGTGAGACTATCTTCTCCCTTTTTGTCTTCTCCACAACCACCATTCTATTCCACCTATAGTGATATGTCCATGGCTCACACTCATGTATTGCGTGAAGATTGAAAAAGTTTGAGAACATCAAAAGTATGAAACAATTGCTTGGCTTGTCATCGGGGTTGTGCATGATTTAAATACTTTTTGTGGTGAAGATAGAGCATAGCCAGACAATATGATTTTGTAGGGATAACTTTCTTTGGCCATGTTATTTTGAAGAGACATAATTGCTTAGTTAGTATGCTTGAAGTATTATTATTTCTATGTCAATATTAAACTTTTGTCTTCAATCTTTCGGATCTGAATATTCATACCACAATTAAGAAGAATTACATTGAAAATATGCCAAGTAGCATTCCACATCAAAAATTCTGTTTTTATCATTTACCTACTCGAGGACGAGCAGAAATTAAGCTTGGGGATGCTTGATACGTCTCCAACGTATCTATAATTTTTGATTGCTCCATGCTATATTATCTACTGTTTTGGACATTATTGGGCTTTATTATCCACTTTTATATTATTTTTGGGACTAAATTACTAACCAGAGGCCCAGCCCAGAATTGCTGTTTTTTGGCTATTTTAGGGTTTCGAAGAAAAGGAATATCAAACAGAGTCCAAACGGAATGAAACCTTCGGGAACGTGATTTTCTCACCGAACATGATCCAGGAGACTTGGACCCTACGTCAAGCAACCAACAGGGAGGCCACGAGGTAGGGGACGCGCCTACCCTCCCCCCCCCCCAGACGCGCCCTCCACCCTCGTGGGTCCCCTGTTGCTCCACCGATGTACTTCTTCCTCCTATATATACCTACGTACCCCCAAACAATCAGATTCGGAGCCAAAACCCTAATTTCACCGCCGTAACTTTCTGTATCCACGAGATCCCATCTTGGGGCCTATTCCGGAGCTCCGCCGGAGGGGGCATCGATAACGGAGGGCTTCTACATCAACACCATAGCCTCTCTGATGAAGTGTGAGTAGTTTACCTCAGACCTTCGGGTCCATAGTTATTAGCTAGATGGCTTCTTCTCTCTTTTTGGATCTCAATACAAAGTTCTCCCCCTCTCTTGCGGAGATCTATTCGATGTAATCTTCTTTTGCGATGTGTTTGTTGAGAGCGATGAATTGTGGGTTTATGATCAAGTTTATCTATGAACAATATTTGAATCTTCTCTGAATTCTTTTATGTATGATTGGCTATCTTTGCAAGTCTCTTCAAATTATCAGTTTGGTTTGGCCTACTAGATTGATCTTTCTTGCAATGGGAGAAGTGCTTAGCTTTGGGTTCAATCTTGCGGTGTCCTTTCCCAGTGACAGTAGGGGCAGCAAGGCACGTATTGTATTGTTGCCATCGAGGATAACAAGATGGGGTTTTCATCATATTGCATGAGTTTATCCCTCTACATCATGTCATCTTGCTTAAAGCGTTACTCTGTTCTCTTGAACTTAATACTCTAGATGCATGCTGGATAGCGGTCAATGTGTGGAGTAATAGTAGTAGATGCAAGCAGGAGTCGGTCTACTTGTCTTGGACGTGATGCCTATATACATGATCATACCTAGATAGTCTCATAACTATGCTCAATTCTGTCAATTGCTCAATAGTAATTTGTTCACCCACCGTAAAATACTTATGCTCTTGAGAGAAGCCACTAGTGAAACCTATGGCCCCCGGGTCTATCTTCGTCATATAAAATCTTCCAATACTTAGTTATTTTCATTGCTTTTATTTTACTTTGCATCTTTATCATAAAAATGCCAAAAATATTATCTTATCATATCTATCAGATCTCACTCTCGTAAGTGACCGTGTAGGGATTGACAACCCCTTATCGCGTTGGTTGCGAGGATTTATTTGTTTTGTGTAGGTGCGAGGGACTCGCGCGTAGCCTCCTACTGGATTGATACCTTGGTTCTCAAAAACTGAGGGAAATACTTACGCTACTTTGCTGCACCACCCTTTCCTCTTCAAGGCAAAACCAACGCAATTGCTCAAGAGGTAGCATTCATCGGGAGCCAACCGGCTAGGAGGGAACAGCCGAAACGAGGTATGGCGTACCGTAGAACGGAGGAAACGAGCCTTCTGTTCGACCGCGTACGGTCGAAACAGGGTCCTGTTCATGGGGAAGGGTCTGGCATACCGCAAAATGGTGGAAACGGACTTCTGTTCGAGCTCCTAGGTTGACACAGGGTCCTGTTGATCGGGAGGGGTGTGGCATACCGCAAAACGGAGGAAACAGACTTCTCTTCGACCTCCTACGGTCAAAACGGTGGTCCTATTCATCGGGAGGGGTGTGGCGTACTGCAAGACGGGACTCCACGGGCTACTGTTCATCCACCATCGACTTCCTCCAGCCTCCACCTGCTATTGTTCATCCACCGTCTCCAGCCTCCACCAGACACTGTTCATCCAAGTGCTACTGTTCATCCAGCCTCCACTGGCTTTAGTTCAACCAGCCTACACGGGGTCCTATTCATCCACCCCCAACTGGCTGGGGTGTGTGGCGGCCTCCTTGGGCTCCTTTTCATCCAGCGGCAACCGCGTACTATATACCATGGGGTCCTGTTCATCCAGTGGCAACCGCCTATACACACGGCCGGGGACCTGTTCATCCAACCCCCACCGGGAACTGTTCATCCACAGCCAACCCAACCGGCTCGACTCACACCACGTCTCGACTCGTTCTATGTATCGCGTGCACGGCAGCAACGAGCATTGTTCATCCAGAGGCAACCCAACCGGCTAGCTACGTCTCACACGGGGGTTCAAACGGCTTCAGTAAGCATGCAGCAGCAGCGATCGATCGGGTTCAGTTAGCAGAGTAGGAGTCTCGGTTGGGTTCCGTTAGGAGAAAAGGGATCGATCGATCGGCTTCAGTACATAGCAGCAGGAGATCTCTCGGGTTCAGTTATAGCGACACGGCTCGCACCACGCGCGCGAACGAGAGAAACGCGCAAACCACACTGCATCACTCAGCCTCGACCACCCACCGTAACCGGGAACTCCTGATATTTTCCTCGCCCTCACATCTACCATGATTTTCTCCATCATCGACGGCCCAAAGAATGTCATGCAGGTGCGTCTCCGGCCCTTCCAGGACAAAAAGCCCATTTTCCATCATGATTTTTTGTCATAGAAGTAGGAGCCCACCACATCTATGATGATACTGGGTTTTTTCATAATTAACGTCATAGAAGTGTCATAAGCATGATAGGGAAAAAATTTGTTCGGGCCAAAATGTCATAGATGTGTATTTTTTTTATAGTGCTTGCTGCCTCCATGACCACGTGTGAGTAGTTCTTTTAGGACCTATGGGTTTTTAAATCTCTCTCTCTCTCTTGGGTCTTCAATACCATGTTCTCATACTTGTCGAGGTCAATTCGATATAATCGGTGGTGTGTTTGTTGGGACATGATGAATTGTCACTTTATGATCAGATTGTTCACTGATTTTAATTGAATCTATTTGTGTTTTCTTGCTGCATAATTAAATACCTTTGTAATGCTCTTTGATCTATCTATCTTATTTGTCAAAGTTCGATTTTCAGTGGGAGTAGTGCTTAGTAGTGGGTTCAATCTTGCAGTTCTCTAACCCAGGGACAATAAAGGCCAAGACATGTATTGTATTGTTGCCACTAAGGGTAAAATGACGGGGTTTTGTCATATTGATTGACTTCTTCTTGTCTATATTATGTCATCTTGCTTATTGGGATACTCTGTTTCTTGTAAACTTAATACCTTGAGATGCATGCTAGATAGCGATTTTGGGGTGGAGTATTATTAGTAGATGAAATTGGATTAACGGTCTACTTATCCTAGACGTAATGCCTATATGAGATTATGCCATGAATGATCATAGTCATGAATATTGCAATCTTTTCAATTGCTCAACTATAATTTGTTTACCATGCCATTCGCCTATTTTTGAGACAGAGAGAGATATGCCACTAGTGAACCTATGGCTCCCATAATGCTCTTTGATCTATCTATCGTATTTTTCCAAGTTCGATTTTCAGTGGGAGTAGTGCTTAGTAGTGGGTTCAATCTTGCAGTGCTCTAACCCAGTGACAATAAAGGCCAAGACACATATTGTATTGTTGCCACTAAGGATAAAATGATGGGATTTTGTCATATTAATTGACTTCTTGCTGTCTATATTATGTCATCTTGCTTGTTGCGATACTCTGTTTCTTGTAAACTTAATACCTTGAAATGCATGCTGGATAGTGATTTTGGGATGGAGTATTAGTAGTAGATGCAGTTGGGTTAACGGCCTACTTATCCCGGACGTAATGCCTATATGAGATTATCATGAATGACCATAGTCATGAATATTGCAATCTTTTCAATTGCTCAACTGTAATATGTTTACTATGTCATTCGCCCGTTATTGAAAGAGAGAGAGATGCCACTAGTGAACCTATGGCCCCCCTTTCCATTCTCCATTAAAAAAAATCTTCTACAAAATTGCTTTTTTATTTGCCATCTCACTTTACCACTATCTATCTATTATTTTATTTTAGCCTTGTAACTAGCAAGACAAAGGGGTTTGACAACCCTCTTGTCGCATTGGCTGCAAATATTTTATTTTGTTTGTGTGTAGATACCGCTTATATTGCTAGCTTAGAAGCTTCTACTGGTTTGATAAACTTTGGTTCTTAACTGAGGTAAAACTTTGTTGTTATCTACTTCACCCTTCCTCTTTGGGGAAACCAAACGACTCCTGCGGAGTAACACCGCATAGTTCAACGATGCAAATTTAACTTTCTTGTCTCCAACACCCCCATAAATTTCAAAATACAATTCACAATTATCTAGCCACACTTGTTTATATTCCCCATCAAACTTAGGGAAATCCACTTTTGTGTGCTTATGAATTGTGTGTAGAGCGACGCTCCTCACACAGAGACTCATGATCAAATAGGTGAGGTGCAAGGGAGGGAAAACTGTTTGATGGAGGCAGACCAGAGGATCTAGGCCCCCCATAGCTAAACCCCCGAGGATGGTGGTGCCAAATATGCCTGCTGGGCTGATGCACATAGTCCACACACACTTCGATTGTCGGAGGAGTCACACTGGTGCCGGCTGGACCTTGGGAATGTGGTGTGGGTGACTCGAGCACCTCAAAACTTGTGGTGGCATCCTTCGCATGAACTTGTAGAAGCGACACCGACTCAGTGAGCGTCTTAGGTCTGGAATCAATCATATGCATCCATGCAGCGACCCCTTTTTGAGTTGTTCCATGACGGTGTCGCGCTTCACACCGAAATTCTAGAATATTCAAGTCGAACTTATTTTGTTTTTTCTCTAACAGTTTTTATCCCCTAATATTTTATGTTTTGCCTTTTATTAGAGTCGAACTTTCTTATTCTTTTTTCTTTTGAATAATGTTCACAAATTTATATAATTGTTCAAGTTTTATGAAAAAGATATTCACAAGTTGAAAAAATGCTTGCGCTTTCAAAACTTGTCTACATTTTATCAGTAAATGTTCAGACTTTTTCCAAACATGTTCACTTTTTCTAAAAAATCGGAATTTCAAAGGTTCATGGTTTAAAAAATTGCTCATGTATTGTAACATCTCAATTTTCAATTTGGATGTTATACATAGGTCATCATATGCATATCATATTTTTTTGCATTTTGTTGGTGATCCTAGAAATCCTAAGCAACTCAAGGACCCAAGGAGAGAGTTGGGGATTTCAATTATTTTCATATTTGAATTTTCTCAAATTTGAAAAGATGATCAATTTGGTTTTAATATTTTTCTCTCCAAATATTTTCAATATTAAAAATAAAAGAGAAGATAATATGACTTCTTCAAAAGAGGAGGAATATTGGAGAAGAAAAATTAAAATCAAATTTATATTTCATTTGGACTTTATTTGCTATTTTATTTGAATTAGAAAAATATTGAAATTTTGAAAATTGCATTCTTAGGCCAAAAAATGTTCACTTTGTTATAAATAATAGGTTTAGACGGTGAAAATTGTTTTTAGCATTTTTAGAATTTTTTAATATTTTATTAGGATTTTATTCGGGCGGAACTTTAATTTTTTTTAAAAAAAAATTCCCTCGCCCGACTAGGTCGAAGGCCCAGCCGAGCGGCCCAGCAGCCCGCGCCGCCGTCGTGCCTGAGTCGAAGACCGGCTCCGACTCTGCCTCGCCGCCGCCTTGCCCCCTCCCCAAGCCGCCTTCCCCCTTCCCTCTTTATAAGCCGACGCACCTGCCGTCCTTTCCTCACCCCTAGTCGCTGCACCACCGCCGCCGAGCCGCGTCGCCGCCGTTGCCACTCACCGCCGCAGCCGCCCGCGCCCGCGCCGCCGCTTTGCCTCGCCGCCCTGCCGGAGTTCCGCCACCACCGTTTTCGCCATCGCCATGAACCGGTACAAAACCGCCCCGGTTCGCCGGTTTATTCCCGGGTTTTTTTTCGGTTCTCGGTTTCGGGTTAGGGTTTTCTCGGGTTTTTCTAAACGAATCTATTTAGCAAACAATCTCTGTTTTGTTCGTTTTAATGAACACGTTCGTTTGTTTGGTTCTGTTAGCGAATGTTCGTTCGTTAGCCTTTTCTTTTTATTTTATTTTTGGCCAGGGACCTATCTGCAATTATTTTTATCGTAGATTAGCCCTTGATCTTCAAACCCTCGCAACTTTTTGCTTGCTAGTCCAAATCTAGTGAAACCAATGCCAAAATCTTCGTCTTGTTCCCCTCTTTCCAGATAATCAACTTGAGCATGGTTTTGATAATTTAAAATTTGGTTTCAAGCATATTTGAATTCGAACTTCTTTTGATCATAGTTTGAGTTTCGTAGCTCCGATTTGATTGATTCTTTTTGCAAATCGAAGCTCTTCAGTTGAACTTTCAATTTGGATATTTTTATTCGAGTTTTACCCTTGCATCATATGCTTGATTGCTTATGTATGTTATTGTTTGTTTTTTATAGAGTTTCCGCAGTGTGAAGCATGCTACTACGAGTCACTAGGGTTTTCAGATCGTCAGCAAGGCAACTAACACTTTGATCATATCCCTTATTACCAAGTGTTTATGCATTAGTTTCAATCCTCAAACAGTGCATGATTAGGACTTGAATACTTTTGGGTACTGGGAAGTAGTGATGAGGTAGTACCTATTGCCCTTATTTTTAACAGTGGGAGTTACTTCTACGTATGCTTATACTGCTATGCTATGCTCGTAGACGTGGTTTGGTTTGAGTGATCCATGACAGATGTGAGTGTTTTAATTAATGGTTAAACTTAAGGTGGCTACTCTAAAACACATCTGGGTGGATTGGTTGAGGCACCCTGGAGCACCCAGTGGTTGTCTGGGCACCTGGAGCAATCCAGTGTTCTCCTGGGATATCCCGAAGGACCCGTGTGATCATCCTACGGTTTGCCACCCAGGCTCAAAGGGATCATAAGATTATTCATGCTGGAAACTTCCGTGTGCACCCACAAGCCATTATGGGCTCTGGCATAGTTGAGTATCTTGTGTGACCTCTTTCAGTGGTAGGCTAGCAGATGTAGGGGGTGTAGGTGGTACTGTCTATCCAGAGAAAAGAGTTAATGCTTCTGAAAGACTGTGTCTCGGTCATCCATTTGTCAAACATCATGTAGTGCGAGAAATTCAACAAAGGAGATTGAGTCTTGTGGGGAAAAGTGCGCAAACCTCTACAGAGTGTACAAATTAATCATGGTTAGCCGTGTCCCCGGTTATGGACATCTTGAGTATCTGGTACTTGAATTATTGATTTGATCTCATCACTCTACTTAATTAATTTGTTGGGTTGATGAATATTCATTTGGGATTGAGTTGGAGGAACCTTCTCAATGTTTTCAACAAACTTTGTAGTTAAATAAAATCTATTCCTTTGTTGTAGGGAAAAACTAGCTTTGTGCAAAAATAACCATAGAGCCTCCACCAACCATATATGCATATAGTTATAGCTGTTATTTTGTTCATTGCTCTATAGTGTTATCTTGCCAGCATATTCCATGTGCTGACCTATACAGGCTGCAACATATTATGTTGCAGAGTTTCCAGATAAAGAGTGAGGTGCGCTAGGTTGTTGTCTTGCACTCAGCTATGCCGTTGGAGTTGATGGACTCATTTTACCTTCGAAGCTTCCGCTGTTATCTTCATTAAATGGCCTTCAGCCATATTATTGTAATAAGTACTCTCTTTTGAGATATTCGATGTAATAAGTATGTGATTGAACTCTGTTATAAATCCTTCAAGTACTGTGTGTGTCAGAATTACCGATCCAGGGATGACACTTATGCACAGAGGTTTGACCGTCTAAGGTCGGATCGCTACAAGATGGTATGAGAGCACACGCTGACTGTAGGACGTGGTCACTAAGATGAGCCATAGGATACTCTTCTCTACTTATTTCTGACTCTTCTCCACTTTCCACTCTATAGATGGCGGACCCAAGGAACAAGTTTGCTCAACCGGATGAAGACACCCCTTTTGGACGACACTTGAAGGAGGCCATTGGATACCTGAACATCGGAATACCAAGCTTCACCGGGACCTACACCGCCACTCTACCGGAAGAAGAGCAATGGACAGTTCGAGTGCATGTTCTAGGAAGGACATTCACACTAGTTACTGAGCCCATAGAGTTTTCCTTTGATTCACCAACCTGGAGTCTAGGAAGAGCATGGCAGCCCACATCGCCATGGGACGCATTGACGAAGTATACCAAAAGGATCTTAAGGACACCATCTACCAGATATGTGGGTGCCGATATGAGCAATGGGAGATGATTTGCACCAGGAGGGACAAGTCCATTGCAGCCTACATCCAGGAGTTAAACCAACACATTCATCGCCAGGAGAACCAGATGTGCACCAGCATGATAGACCTGAAGAAGGTGATGACCAGGAATATGGAGCTAGAAGAGGAACTCAAGTATACAAGTGATCGATATGAAGAGGAAATTGCAGTGCTACTGGAGAGGAATGAAGATCTGAAGAAGAAGCTAGGAATATTCATGGGAGACCCTGCACTAGGAGGTGATGACCATCCCGAAGATTACATCATCATCGACGACACCGACTCCGACCCTGACAGTGATGATGACTATGAAGACAAAGTTGGAGTAGATATCATGGAGTCTTCTTCCAATCAAAATTTATAGTCGACCACCATATTATCAGTAGCATTCCCCCATGTATATAGTAGTCCGAGTATTTTGTAACGGTAGCTAGATCGATTGTATGCCCTTGTTTGAATTGATTGGTGTGATATGAATGTGTTTGTCTCATGTGCATATGGGTAGTGATTTTTCTCCATATGCATATCAGTAGACAACTTAGCCCGTTTTCTGAGGTTGAATCCGCCGGTATTTTCCAGTAGCACCGAGCCGATTGTTGCTGATGACTCACTCCGCAGGATTGTACGGGAGCTGACCACTGCAGGTTGCACAAAGGCTGAGAAGGTGCACTTAGCCGCACATCAATTAGATGGACCAGCAGCCTCATGGTGGGAGAATTACACATCCACTTTTCCATAACCAATGTCACATGGGATCAGTTTTAGCAAGCTTTCCGTACAGCCCATGTCTCCACTGGTGCAATGAGTATGAAGAAGCGTGAGTTTCGCAACTTACGCCAGGGGAATCGTACTGTAGGTCAGTACATGGATGAGTTTAGTAAGTTAGCTCGTTATGCCCCGGATGATGTGGCCACAGAAGCAAGAGAAGTTTATGGAAGGGCTGGATGATGAGCTGAGCATGCAGTTGATGGTGGCAACATTCAATAACTACCAAGATTTGGTAGATAGGGCCATTATGATTAAAGGCAAGCAGCAAGAAATAGAGAGCCGCAAACGGAAGTATGGACAGGGGAAGTACAATTCTGGAGCTCAGCAGAAGCCTCGTTTTACCCCGAACTCGGGAGGACACACTCATAAACATGGAGGCCATACTCACAATGGAGGGAGTTCGCATAACCACAGTGGCCCCAAGAATAGGAATGGGAATGGAGGAAGCAACAGACAGAACCGTTCCAACCCAGCAACACCCGCCAGGAAGGATCTAAGTCACATTACTTGTTTCAAGTGCGGGAAGACTGGACATTACGCCACAGAATGTCCTAAAGCAAAGAATGGAAATGGCAATGGAAGCTCAGGGAAGAAGCCAAACCCTTTCACCAGAGGTCAGGTGAACCACATCAACGTGGAGGAGGTTGAAGAATAGCGATGCAGTGATCGGTAAGTTTTTGGTTAAGTTGTTTATCGCTCTCGTTCTTTTTGACACTGGTGCATCGCATTCATACATATCAAGGGGATTTGTGGACAAGTTTAAGTTGCCAACCTTAGCCCTTAGGTCACCCATGTTAGTAAGCTCGCCAGGAGCAGAGTATATGGCCAGCTGATGGTGTGACCGGTTACCCCTAACCATTGGTAGCCACGTTTTGCCTTCAGACCTAATAATTTTGGAGTCCCAAGGATTGGATATAATATTAGGCATGGATTGGTTATCAAAGTATGGAGGAAATATCAATTGTGCTAGTAAGTCAATTTTACTTACCACCCCGGAGGGAAAAAGGACCAAGTATGTGTCTAGGCATGCGCCAAAGAGGACCCAAGTAAATTCTCACTCGGGAGTTGTTCAGGAAGAAGTGCATGTTGTGAAGGATTACCGAATGCATTTCTAGAGGAACTACCAGGCATGCCGCTAGATCGAGACATTGAGTTTTTGATAGAGCTGTTGCCAGGCACCGGACCAATATCGAAGAGACCGTATCGGATGCTCGCAAATGATCTGGAGGAAATTAAGGAGCAGCTTAAGGAGTTATTGGAGAAAGGTTATATCCAACCAAGTTCATCACCATGGGGAGCCCCAGTGCTCTTAGTTGAGAAGAAGGATGGATCTTTGAGAATGGTTGTTGATTATCGGGCGTTGAATGAAGTGACTATCAAGAACAAATACCCACTACCGATGATCAATGATTTGTTTGACCAGCTGCAAGGAGCTAAATTATTCTCCAAGATCTATCTTCGATCAGGATACCACCAGTTGAAGATCCGAGAACAGGATATACCTAAGACAACTTTTACCACAAGATACGGGATATACGAGTACATGGTCATGTCATTTGGAGTGACTAATGCCGCTGCTTATTTTATGAGTATGATGAACAAGGTATTCATGGAGTTTTTGGATAAGTTTGTTGTGGTGTTCATTGATGATATTTTGGTGTACTCGAAGAATGAAGAGGAACACAAGGAACACTTGCGCTTAGTTCTCGAGAAGCTTACGGAACACCAGCTATATGTCAAGTTCAGCAAGTGTGAGTTTTGGTTGAAGGAATTTGGATTTATTGGACATGTTATATCAGGAGAAGGCATAGCAGTAGACCCTACCAAGGTTCAGTCTGTCACTGAGTGGTTGGCACCCACCTCAGTTGGAGAGATCCGCAGTTTTCTGGGATTCACAGGATATTACAGGAGGTTCATTGAGAATTTCTCCAAGATTGCGAAACCCATGACAGAGTTGTTGAAGAAGGACACCACGTTCAAATGGACCGAAGATTGTGAGGCCAGATTTCAGGAGTTGAAGAAACGTTTGGTTACAGCCCCAGTGCTGATTCTTCCAGATATACGCAAGGATTTCCATGTGTATTGCGACGCCTCTCGCTTAGGACTTGGAGGTGTACTTATACAGGACGGAAGAGTTGTTTCATATGCCTCACGACAGCTTCGACCTCACGAGTGGAACTATGTCACCCATGATTTGGAGTTAGCAGCCGTAGTGCATGCGCTCAAGACCTGGAGACATTTTCTGATTGGAAATAGATGTGATGTGTACATGGATCACAAGAGTTTGAAGTACATTTTCATGCAGAAGAAGTTGAATCTCAGGCAGAGGAGATGGTTGGAGCTCATAAAGGATTACGATATGAAGTTGCATTATCACCCAGGAAAGGCCAATGTCGTAGCAGACGCTTTGAGCCGAAAGAGTTATGCCAATACCCTCGTAAGCGGAGGATTGCCGCAGGAGTTAGTTGAAGATCTCAAGGAACTTCGTTTGGAGATAGTTCCAAGAGGTTTTGTTGCAACAATGGAGGTTCAGTCTACATTATTGGGAAAGATTCGAGAAGCTCAGAAGGATGATAAGGAAATTGCTGAGATTAAGGAGAAGATGAGCAAAGGAAAAGCCAAAGGTTACGCGAGGATGAGCACGAGACTTTATGCTTTGAGGATCGTGTATACATGCCCAATAATGCGGAGATGAGGAAGTTAATACTTCAGGAAGCTCATGACTCGTGATACTCGATTCACCCCGGAAACACCAAGATGTATTTGGATTTGAAGGGACGTTTCTGGTGGATAGGAATGAATAAGGATATTGCCGAGTATGTAGCAGTATGCGATGTATGTCAGAGAGTGAAGGCAGAACATCATAAGCCAGCCGGATTATTACAGCCTATGCCCATACCCGATTGGAAGTGGAATAAACTTGGCATGGATTTCATCACCGGGTTACCCAGGACCCGATCAGGATATGATTCTATCTGGGTAGTAGTTGATCGCTTGTCCAAGGTAGCTCACTTTATCCCAGTGAAAACCACCTATACAAGCGCAAAGTTGGCCAAGATATATATGACCAGGATCGTATGTCTGCATGGAGTTCCGAGGACCATCGTATCAGATAGAGGGACACAGTTTACCTCGAAGCTTTGGAATCAGCTGTACCAGACTTTGGGTACTAGGCTAGAGTTCAGTACGACCTTTCATCTGCAGACAGATGGACAGACCGAGAGAGTCAATCAGATTCTGGAGGACATGTTGAGAGCTTGTGTGCTAGATTATGGATCTAGTTGGGATGACAATTTGCCTTACGCAGAGTTCTCATACAACAACAGTTATCAGGCTAGTTTGAAGATGGCCCCTTTTGAAGCCTTATATGGAGGGAGATGCACGGCACCGTTAATGTGGGATGAAGTCGGAGACCGTCAATTGTTTGGACCGGATTTTATCAAAGAGTCCGAAGAGAAGGTTAAGTTGATTCGAGATAGACTGAAGGTGGCTTAGTCTAGGCAGAAGAGTTATGCCGATACTAAATGCAAGGAGGTAGTTTATGAAATTGGAGATAGAGCATATCTTTGTGTGTCACCACTCTAAGGAATTAAACGATTTGGAGTTAAGGGAAAGTTAGCCCCGAGATTTTTAGGACCATACCGTGTTCTGGAACGTATGGGAGAGGTGGCCTACAAATTGGAGTTACCCGAAGGATAGTCAGGAGGTCACGGTGTGTTTCATGTTTCCCAGTTGAAGAAGTGACATGCTGAGATGGCTGATATTCCTCTAAGAGATATAGTGCCCCTTGAAGCAATTCAATTGGAGAGTGATCTGACCTATGAGGAGAAACCCGTCAAGATTCTTGAGTTTACCAGCAGAGTTACCCGCAACAAGGTTATCAAGTTTTGCAAAATTCAGTGCAGCCACCATACCAAGGATGAAGCCACCTGGGAGCGAGAAGGAGACCTATGGAAAGACCACCTACACCTATTTTCTAGCCAACCCGAATCTCAAGGGCGAGATTCATATTAAGGGGGGTAGGTTTGTAACATCCCAATTTTCAATTTGGATGTTATACATAGGTCATCATGTGCATATCATATTTTATTTGCATTTTGTTGGTGATCCTAGAAATCCTAAGCAACTCAAGGACCCAAGGAGAGAGTTGTGGATTTCAATTATTTTCATATTTGAATTTTCTCAAATTTGAAAAGAGGATCAATTTGGTTTTAATATTTTTCTCCCCAAATATTTTCAATATTAAAAATAAAAGAGAGAAAATAATATGACTTCTTCAAAAGAGGAGGAATATTGGAGAAGAAAATTTTAAAATCAAATTTATATTTCATTTGGACTTTATTTGTTATTTTATTTGAATTAGAAAAAATTGCATTTTAAAAAAATTGCATTCTTAGGCCAGAAAAATGTTCACTTTGTTCTAAATAATAGGTTTAGGCGGTGAAAATTGTTTTTGGCATTTTTTATTTTTTTAATATTTTACTAGGATTTTATTCGGGCGGAACTTTATTTTCCAAAAAAATCTTTTCCCTCGCCCGACTGGGCCGAAGGCCCAGCCGAGCAGCCGAGCAGCCCGCGCCGCCACTGCCTTCCATCACCGTCATCGTGCCCGAGTCGAAGACCGGCTCTGACTCCGACTCGCCGCCGCCTTGCCCCCTCCCCAAGCCGCCCTCCCCCTCCCCCTCCCCTCTTTATAAGTCGTCGCCCCCACCGCCCGTTCCTCACCCTGAGCCGCAGCACCACCGCCGCCGAGCCACGCCGCCGCCGCTTTTGCGCCGCCGCCCTTGCCGCTCGCCGCCGCCGCCGCTTGCGCTGCCAGCGCCGCCCCGCCACTTTGCCTCGCCGCCGCCGTTTTCGCCTTCACCGTGAACCGGTACAAAACCGCCCTGGTTCGCCGGCTTATTCCTGTTTTTTCGGTTCTTGGTTTAGATCGGTTTAGGGTTAGGGTTTTCTCGGGTTTTTTCCGAACGAATCTATTTGGCGAACGTTCTCTGTTCTGTTCGTTTTAACGAACACGTTCGTTCGTTTGGTTCTGTTAGCGAACGTTCGTTCGTTAGCCTTTTCTTTTTTTATTTTATTTTCAGCCAGGGACCTATCCACGATTATTTTTATCGCAGATTAGCCCCTGATATTCAAACCCTCACAACTTTTTGGTCGCTAGTCCAAATCCAGTGAAACCAACGCCAAAATCTTCGTATTGTTCCCCTATTTCCAGATAATCAACTTGAACATGGTTTTGACAACTTAAAATTTGGTTTCAAGCAGATTTGAGTTCGAATTTGTTTTGATCGTAGTTTGAGTTTCGTAGCTCCGATTTGATTGATTCTTTTTGGAAATCGAAGCTCTTGAGTTGAATTTTCAGTTTGGATCTTTTTATTCGAGTTTTACCCTTGCATACTATGCTTGATTGCTTATGTATGTTATTGTTTTTTTATGATAGAGTTTCCGGAGTGCGAAGCGTGCTACTACGAGTCACTAGGGTTTTCAGATCGTCAGCAAGGCAAGTAACACTTTGATCATATCCCTTATTACCCAGTTTTTATGCATTAGTTTCAATCCTCAAACACTGCATGATTAGGACTTGAATACTTGTGGGTACTGGGAAGTAGTGATGAGGTAGTACCTATCGCCCTTATTTTTAACCTTGGGAGTTATTTCTACGTATGCTTATACTGCTATGCTATGCTCGTAGACGTGGTTTGGTTTGAGTGATCCATGACAGATGTGAGCGTTTTAATTAATGGTTAAACTTCAGGTTGCTACTTTAAAACACATCTGGGTGGATTGGTTGAGGCACCCTAGAGCACCCAGTGGTTGTCTGGGCACCTGGAGCAATCGAGTGTTGTCCTGGGATATCCCATAGTACCCGTGTGATCATCCTACAGTTTGCCACCCAGGCTCAAAGGGATCATAAGATTATTCATGCTGGAAACTTCCGTGTGCAGCCATAAGCCATTATGGGCTCTGGCATAGTTGAGTATGTTGTGTGACCTCTTTCAGTGGTAGGCTAGCAGATGTAGGGGATGTACGTGGTACTGTCTACCCAGAGTGAAGCGTTAATGCTTCTGAAAGACTGTGTCTCGGTCATCCATTGCTCAAACATCATGTAGTGCGAGAAATTCAATGGAGGAGATCGAGTCTTGTGGGGAAAAGTGCGCAAACCTCTGTAAAGTATATAAACTAATGGTTAGCCGTGTCCCCGGTTATGGACATCTTGAGTATCTGGTATTTGAATTATTGATTTGATCTCATCACTGTACTTAATTAATTTGTTGGGTTGATGAATATTAATTTGGGATTGAGTTGGAGGAACCTTCTCAATGTTTTCAACAAACTTTGTAGTTAAATAAAATCTATTCCTTTGTTGTACAGAAAAACTAGCTTTCTGCAAAAATAACCATAGAGCCTCCATCAGCCATATATGCATATAGTTATAGTTGTTATCTTGTTCATTACTCTATAGTGTTATCTTGCCAGCATATTTCATGTGTCGACTTACACAGGCTGCAATGTAGTATATTGCAGAGTTTTCAGATGAAGAGTATGGTGCGCTAGGTCGTTGTCGTGCACTCAGCTATGCTGTTGGAGTTTATGGACTCATTTTACCTTCGAAGCTTCCGATGTTATCTTCATTAGATGGCCTTCAGCTATATTATTGTAATAAGTACTCTCTTTTGAGATATTCGATGTAATAAGTGTGTGATTGAACTCTATTGTAAATCCTTTAACTATTGTGTGTGTCGACATTACCGATCCACGGATGACTATTATGCACAGAGATTTGACCGTCTGAGGTCGGATCGCTACATGTATTCAAAAAATGTTCATGGTTCAATAAACTGGTCACGTTTCAAAATGCTTGTGCTTTCAAAAAAATATTTTAAAGCAAAAAAAACCAAGAAAAATCATGGGGTGAAAAATTGCTCCCAGTTCTGCAAAAAGGGTTCAAGTTTCAAAATTTTGTTAAAAAATCAAAAAACAATAGCGCTTTCCTAAAGATGTTCGAATTTCAAAAAAATCATGTTTAAAAAACATAATTTCACAAAAAAAATCTAAATAATGTTTGCGGTTTCAACAAAAATGTTCAGACTTTGAAAGTCATTTTGAATTTTCACATAATGTTCGTGTATTGAAAAATTGTTCAGAGTTTCAAAAACTGTCCGGTTTTTTCAAAAACTGTTCACCTTTTATAGAAAACGTTCTAAAATTTTAAAGTTGATCGGCTTTTGAAATAAATAAACATTATTTAGATTGAAATAAAAATGAACAAAGGACTAAAACGCAATAGAAAAAACACTAAGGGTGTGTTTGGTAGAAGTTCCCATCATATTATTGTTGTTTCCCTTTCAGACATGCTAGCTCTAGATATGGTGAGTACAAACATTTGATGTTGTTTTGTAGCGGTGTATGTGCTCGGACATGCTGAGATAAGTCTTTGTTTGGTAGCCTGCATGTGTTCAGACATGTTGAACAATTTTTAATTCCGACTTTTTAATGTGAACAAAATTTGCAAAATGTGAAGAAAAATTTAAATATATTTCGGAATTATGAATTTTTCATAAAAAAAAAGATTTTTTAAACTTAAAAAATTTGGAAATTCTGAACTTTTAAAAAAAATTAAAAATTTCAAACATTTTTCAAAAGTTAAACAAAATTTGAAATTCTGAAATTTTTGAAAATTTTAGCACATTTTAAATTCTGTTTATTTTAAAATTTTAAAGAAATTATGAATTATGTTTTTCTAAATTTAAACAAAATTTCAAATTCTGAACATTTCTTAAGAATTTAGATTTTTTTAAAATTCTGAATATTTCTTGAATATTTAAATAAAATTTGAAATTCTGAACATCTTTTGAGGTTTTAAACAGTATTCAAAATTAAGAACATTTTTTGAGATTTTTTTTGTAATTTTGAACATTTTTTGAGAATTTAAACAAATTTTGTAATTTTGAACATTTTTCTAGGGTTGGGGACGAGCATAGCTGCCTCCATGCAACATGTCTGGGCGTGCTCAACTCAGCATGGCTGAGAGGTCTTTTGCATGGAATGGGCATAGTCAAGATGAGCCTATACACCCTACCAAACACTCAAAAGTGGGTTTTGTAAGGAACTTTTAAGCTCATGCATTCTCCATGAACCCTACCAAACACAGCCTAAAAACCTGTTAGCTAGGACTGCTCGCTAGAAAAAGAAAAGAAAAATCTGCTCCCTGGAACCTGCTCTGTCGCACAGGAAAATGGGTGCGCTATGTGCCGCCTGTTCCGAGGCAGAAGCCCGCCTCGCCTACAGGGCGCTGCTGGTTGGCCGGCCCAATAGGAGTGCACGTGAAGCTGACGTCACTAGATTATATTTCTTTTATTTTTAAATTACAAACCTTAAATTTACTTAATAAATTTAAAATCAAGAATTTGGAAAAATGTTACAATAGTGTAAAAATATTTTTTGTGCAATTTTTCTAATGTTGGTAACTTAAAAAAATCGTGACAAAGAAAAAATGTTCCCACATTTCGTAAAAACGATGCAAATTGTTTTGGAAAATGCTTTTTACAATGTAATAAATAAATATAGTGTAAAAAATTGTTTCATACCATTCAAAAATATACGTAACATATTGCAGAAATACTTTCCCTTTAAAACAAATGTTCATGATAGTTAAAATGTTTAGATACAATGTGAAAAATGTCTGCATAGGTTAAAAAAATGTTGATTTCCACTAAAAAAATGTATGTGAAATTTTAAAGAAATAATCACATGTTTCATATCAGTAAAAAAATAAAATTGTTTATACAATGTAAAAAAATGTTTGCAGAATTTTGGAAAATGTTTATTGGCATTGAAAAAACGTACAACTTGTATTTCATATTTTTTTACCGTGTATTCGAAAACATGTATTTAAGAAAATGTATATCATGTACTTGAAAATGTCCAACGTTTATGAGAAAAACGTTTCATGAGTTGTATACCAAGAAAAATGTAGAGATGGGTTCTGAAAAAGAAAACAGATAAAAACCACAAAGAAACAAAAAACAAAAGAAAGTGAATAAACCCAAGAAAGAAGCAAACAAACCAAAAGTATAACATATAAAGAAAGGAAATCCAAGGAGAAACAAAGAAAATGCCTAAAGAAAACTGTTAAAAATAAATAAAAACAAAAGAAAAACAAAGAAAACCAGACCGAGCGAACCTATAACGGGCATTTCCTAACGGGCGCCTTAAGCGCCCGTTTCTTCAGTAACCGCAAACGGGCGCATACCCCTCGAATTTCCTAAGCGCGGTATCAAGCTCGCGATCTCTCAGTTGATAAAGCAGCGAACTGACCAGCAGGACATCCTACCGCAAGTGTCTATTGATTTCTTCCCGCTGTTTTTATTACATAGGCCGCGGGAGCCCCCCAAACCAATTTTCCACGGCTTCGTGATTTCTAGGCGTTTTTTTCTGGTTCCTTTTTTCCTTTTCTTTTTATTTTCTTAAATGCGCGAACGTTTTTCAAAGTCCTAAACTTTTTTCAAGTTGAATTAACTTTTGTTAAAATCGGTGAACTTTTTTCAAATTTCAGGAAAAAATTTCAAAATCAATGATTTTTTTTTGAATTTGATGAAAGTTTTTCAAAATCTATGAACTTTTTTTAAATTCTGTGAAATTTTTTAAATCGATGAACTTTTTTTAAAATTCAGTGAACTTTTTTTAAATCGATGAACTTTTTTAAAATTTAGTGAAATTTTATAAATCGATGAACTTTTTTAAAATTCAGTGAACTTTTTTCAAAATCGATGAACTCTTTTCAAATTTTATGAACTTTTTTGAATTTGATGAAAGTTTTTCAAAATCGATGAACTCTTTTTCAATATTGATGAACTCTTTTTCAAAATCGATGAACTTTTTTTAAATTTGATGAACTTTTTTCAAAATCGATGAGCTCTGTTCAAATTCGATGAGCTTTTTCAAAATTAATGAACTCTTTTTCAAATTCAATGAACTTTTTCAAAACTTGTGATTTTCTTTAAATTTGATGAATTTTTTTCAAATTTGATAAACTTCTTTCAAAATCGATGAACTCAAATTCGATGAAACTTTTCAAAATCGATGAACTTTTTTTCATTTTTAATGAACTTTTTTTCGAAATTGATTTTTCTTTATTAATGAACTTTTTTTCAAATTTGTGAACTTTTTTGTAAGTTCCTGGACTTTCTTTCAAGTTTATGAAAATTCTTGAATTCACGAAATATTTCAAAATTTTCGATTTTTTGTTTTTTTTTTGTTCATCAAAAGTCAATACTTGACCGATTCAGGGGAGCGAAGTAGGCGATGGAGGGAGAATGAACGAGGGAGCGAGGGAGCGAACGAGCAGAAGTGGAACAAGCGAACTATGCAAGCTGGGCCGGCCCAGTTCGCGCGCGTGTGGGCGCCAGAACGGGAACCGGCGCTGAAGGCGCTCGTTAGGCGCCCCCCTACAACGACACACCGCCACGAGCGGCAGGGACTATCGCGTTAATTACTCCAGCCCACTAGTAGTCTTCCGCGGGGGATTTCTATTAGAAATCGGTACAGACAACACATAGCTGTTGCGCAGCAAAACCCGCTCATTGGAACCACTCGCTTGAACACGAAAGAGTCAGAGGATCAGCCCGTTAAGAGCAATTTTAGCAGATCCTGCAAAACGCGTTTGCAGTTTGCGTAAAATAGTTTTTGCAGGCCGGTGCAAACTAGCACAGATGCAGATCCCCAAACGGATGGAATATGCTTTTTTACGGGTTGGCTATACGGGTTCTGCGTGAACACCACTGTGACGATCCACAAACAGATAAACTGCAAATCTCGCATTTCATATAGGATTTCATAAACAAGTTTAAATTCAAACGACATAAACAGTTTTACGCTAGAAGTCAAGTTCATTACGGCTAACGCAAAAAAGGGCCCTGCAAAAAATTTGCGCCCATGTCCCGCATCATCTGGACCGATCTTCACTCCGCGCCATCGAGTCCACCTTGAAGTTCATCGGCGCCACCGAATCCACCTCCGGCGCTTGTTCCAACTCCCGCACCGAAATCATCCATATTGCCACCATATAGAGCGGAGAAAACATCACCAGAACTGTAGCACGGACCGGCCGACGCCATCATTCTTCTCTTCAAGATTTCTCTCCTTGCCATATCATGTCATGTTTTGGTGAGGTCGTCCATGTCATTGCGGTTCATTGACATGATCTTGTTCTCTTCGGCAAGCAACATGGACATAGATTTGTTTTCGGCGGCGTGTGCTCTTCTCTCCTCGATGGCAGCTTTGCGCAGCCTCTCTTCCTTGAGCAACTGCCACTTTTCTTACTTCTCCTTCACCTTCTTCTCGGCCAACTCTTTCTTGATCTCCAACGATTTTAACAACATCGACTCGTTGGATTGCAACATGGCAATCTTCTCCCTCAAGCTTGATGCTTCTTGCTCTCTCTTTATCTTCTCCTTGGTCTTCTTGTCACCATCGTGCTTGTGCAAATTTCTTGGGCCCTCATCATCCTCATCTTCATCCATGTTTGTAAGTGAGCCTCTCTTTGGTGGGGATTCTTTGTCGATCAACTTCCACTTCTCGCACTTTCGGAGCAACTCCCAACAATGCTCTAGTTTGAAAATTTTGCCTTGTGAAGCTTCCATGTCCTTGTATCTATATTGAGCAATCTTGTCCTACACAATGTGAACAAAGTGATCCAATCATTTCTCATGATGCAATATGATGATGCACAATTTGAACAAAGGAAAAACAAACTCACATAGTCGGACTCCACGGTGCCACTTGGAGGTGCATTGCGTACTTGCTCCAAGCAAACTGCCCAACGGCTGCACATAGGCTTGATATTCTCCCAACGCCCTTGAAGCGACCGAAATGTGCGTGGAGTTCTATTGGGATACTTTGCCATAATGCGAAAGTATTGATCTTCGATCCTTTGCCAATATCTCTTGAAAGTTTGAGATGTACCCGTGCATGCATCAAGAGACACTGCATTCCATGCTTGAATCAAAGCTTGATCTTCCAAGATCGTGTAGTTCTTCGATCTTATGCTTTTCCCAGTTTTTGCTTGCGATTGCTCAAATGCTTCCGCTTCGATCTCCTCCAATTCGTCCGCACAACCATGATCATCCACGCCGCCCTCCGTTTCATTGTACTCGAATGGTTCGAAAGGGGCTTGATCAATGTCAACCGCGTTCGTGGTCAACAAGTTCACGAACTCGGTTGTTGTATTGTTCGAACCACCGCTATAGCGAACGATAACAAGTCACACACTATCGAGAATAATGGCGAAAAATGAAAGGGAATCGCCAAGACCGAAGGCGCATACCTTCCGGCCATTTCGTCGAACACCTCGCTCGCGGGGGGAGCGGCACTGTTGAACGGCATCGCCGGAGCACCTCCTTGCGGCGGGATGGAGCGAGAGCTTGAAGAAGATGACTTCCTTGAAGCCGGAACCTTCCTCCGCTTTATGCCCGCGACCTTGCCGACCTTCTCCGCCGCCGGCCGGGATCGCGCTGCCGCGTTGGTGCCCGGAGCGCGGGCCATCGCGGCGAGGGTGGCCGAATTCCCGCCCTACATGACCACGTTGCCCTGCCGCTTGTGGGCAGGCGCGGCGTGAGCTTGGGCGACGGCGACGGGGCCAACATGGCCGGCGACGAGATCTGCCCGAGCGGAAGGGGCGTGCTCGACCTCGACGGTGACGGGGGGCAGCAGGGGGTCGTCCATGGCGGCGACGGATGGCCGAGGAGGAGCAGCCGGAGCTTGCAGAGTGGGGCCAATGGTGGCGGAGGGTGCGGGGAGCGGGAAGGGCCGCGCGGAAATGTCCCTCCCGCCAAATCTCGCGCGGGATAAGGGTTGAGCTCGGGTCGGCCTCCCAACCCGTGAAGATAGAGGTTGGGGAAGAAGATTTGCCGCGCCCTGCAAAAAAATTTGCGGGCCGAGGCGGGATGCGGGGTCTGCTCGTGCAGATTTTCTGGCCCCGACCCGCAATTTGGCGATTATTTTACGGGCCGGGGCGTTTTACGGGGTGTGCTAGAGTTGCTCTAAGGCATGTACTTCCTCCATTTTTATTTACTATGTACATTAGCTTTTGTCAAAGTTAAACTTTATAAACTTTGACGAAGTTTATAGAAAAAATATTAACATATACGATAACAAATCAATATCATTAGATACGTTATTGAACATACTTTCGCATCATATAAATTTGTTATGGTAAATATTTATATTCTTTTCTATAAACTAGGTCAAATTTTATAAAATTTGACTTCAGTCAATCCTAATATGCAGAGTAAATAAAAACAGAGAGGGTACAATGGTGACATGTGGATACACATGCTTCATGTGAAAAAAGTAGTTTGAAGCACCTACATTATTTTTTCCCTAATGCAAGCTCCAACTAGTGGACCTCATTAGTGTTTCAAAAAGAAAATTAGTGGACCTCATTAAGAAATAGAAAATAAATACTCTAATACACATGCAACTCTATTTTTCACTCGATCTTTTTAGCATTTGACTACGGACCATACTTTATTTTCCAAATACCCGTCTCCTGCAAAGAATCTCGCTTCCTTATCCGAACATATTTTACTTGATATCCGATTATACATGGCATGCAAGGCATCACCCTGAGACTATGCATTATACATGCCCTAGCGGCCGGTCTGTGAGTCAACGGTCTTGTTTGACGCAGAGAGGGTTGAATAGCCGCTCCCCGCTTAACAATCATGTTGAGGTACCCGCGTGAAAAGAAAAATCATGTTGAGAGTTCCGCTCATAAAGAAAAAAAAACAATCATGTTGAGTTGAGTACAGTTGGAGAAACAGAAAGTATGGTCGTATGGATCCACAGGCCGGTACCGAAGGACAAGAGCACTTGGGCATATGGCACACGTGCAAAGTCCAACGTATCCTAGTCATCCGTACGCCGCGGCCCGTAGGAGTAGGAAGTGTAGGACTGTTCTGTAACGGGGATTGCACGCTAACAATCGCCATGGCCTCTAGATCGTTGCTTCGCATGCATTGTTGTCTGTTGCCTTTAGACCTTTTTGGCATTATTTAACAACAAAACAGCAGTCCCATTTCAACACATGACGGGAACTCGATCAGCTAAGCAGTTCACGACGGAACTTCACAACAAAAGCTCGACGCTCACCACTCGAAGCCATGCCTTGCCACGCCAGAGTCCCGCGTCACAGGAGTTCAGTTGCCACGTCGTCACGGCACAGCGGCTCGCCACGACCAACAACAGGCCGGAAGCAGTATAAACGTGACGGGAAAGGGACGGAAACCAGGATGGATGGATTGCTCGACGACAGTTGGACGGGGCTTTCGGTGCGGTTCAAGCTTTAAGCGCCTCAAAATCGGGTCAAACGGAGCAGCCAACTAAATAGGCAGAAGCTGAGCTATCACTCTCGAGGGCGTTGCCTATTCGCGTCAAATACCTTCCCCTCTTTACGTGTACCGTCAAGGCGGCCAACCAATTGACGCAAATAAAAAAAGTGGGCACTGACGTACTGTGCGTCAACTAAAATCAAATACTCTGTCCTGCGTTCTGTCCTTTCACTCTCTGTCCTGCGTTCGCAAGCTAATGTGGGCGCTAAAAAACCTCCCCCTCTCATCATGTCAAATAACTACCCGGTCTTTGTAATATGTTATATGTATAAGTCATCTAATGAAAACCAAATAATCTCAAAGCACTTACTACTAAATGCGATGCATTAACTTTCATCTCGTTTCTTGTTTCTTGACATAAATAAATGAATCAGTTAATAAGAGATGTGAGGCGTATATGCTTTTAATGGCCTGAGACTATCAAACACGATATGCAATGATCAATTCATTGCATGCAATGATATTAATTAGCAAATAGCCATTAAGTTTTCTTGTTTTCCCCCGCCTTGATCACGACGCACAATCTAAAGATTACTTTAGTACACCTAGACGGAGGTACTAATTCAACTTTCTTTTGTTGGAAAACCAGGGACTGGCTACATTTAAGTCGCCTGAAAATATATTTTGGGCAAACAGATTTTCTAAGCCATTAGATTAGAGATCCAATGTCTAACACCCGACACTATCCTCATTGGAATCGTTACAGGGAAAAAGCAGGAAATTTGAGCGGGAACTCGCAGGGTTCCTAGGTGCGGGGCAATCACCTCGTTGGCGGCAGGATTGCTTTGTGACCCACAAACTCATTTGATTATCTGCATGTGTTTAGTTTTTAATCAGTATTGGCTGGGGTCCATGCTTGCAACTTTTGATAGTTTTTGGCAAAGCTGTTGCATGCTCGACCCATCACACATTGGCTCAAATTAAGTTTCCTTCGCTTATTTGTGTTCGCTGCAACAAGAACTTTCAAACAAGATCACTCTTAAATACATTATGACAACTTTGTTTAGTAAGTTTCATATATTAAAACCTGATACAAAGTAGTTGTAATATTAAGTTTTTATGAACTTTCATCAAGTTTTACCAGGTTTCATGTGTTTTAGAGTTTAGCGGTTTGGGTTTACGGAATAAGTTTTAGTTTATGAAGCTCAGTGAATTTATCATTCGTTCCTATCTAGTTTTAGTAGTTGAAACTTGGTGAAGGTCTTTAAATCATGTCAAAAGTATTCAAGAGTGGTCTTGTTTCAAAGCCCTTGTCACAAAGAACACGAATATGCAAAAAATAAATATAAGTTGGACTTTCGGCTCAAAAGTTACAATAGATGCAAATTTAGAAGTTGGAAGAAAAAGCATGGGAAATGGAATGGTTGAAGCTGCCAAAAGTTGCACACACGGAGCCATCTAAGGTAATTGAGCGCTAAAGCACATACAAAGACTAAACAAATTTCTAAATCTTAGTGCAATCATGCGGCCTAATCATCGTCAGAATTCTTAGTGTCAATCATCACTTGCACATACAAATGATAGAGAAAGAGGGGTTGCACCATAAATTCGTAATTCCCATGGAAACTTTCTGTGTGCTTTGAACATTGGTTATTTTATCCGTTGAACAAATGTTTGTTTTACCCCAAAGAAGACTAGTAGAACTCTCAGTATATCACTGATGTATGTGGTGTTCTTTTTTTTTTGCGGGAATGTATGTGTTGTTAGTGTATACACCAGTATACAACGCACGACTAGAAGGAGTTTTTTTACAGTACAATTACACGACCTCTGAGCAAATTGATTTTAGAGGGGTCCTGCAATCTACATATACATTGTAAATATAATATAACTTTGATTCACCGGTTTAAATTTTGTGTAAGGGCATTTCCAAAGCCAAGCTGCAAATTTCCTCCCACTTCCGTCCGAGAACAGGGGGAGACTAGTCCACGGACATGGATGCGGGAGACCGTCATCCAACGTTGCCCGTATACATCTGGCCTCCCTATTTTTTTAAGTCTGTACATTCAAATAGCCGCATATAAAGAGTTGAGACATTCAAATAGATGCATACATAGAGTACATATGTTTAAATTGCCGCATGGAATAGTAGTTTAAATTTTAAAAACTTTGAATATTACATTCCAACATTGTTGTCCCCTTTTACTACCCACTGATGCTCAATCAGATCTTCCTTCGGCTGCTGGTGAGTTGGTCGATGCCAAATTTGTCTACGAATCTGAATAAACTCTTCAAATGTGGTCGGATTCTGGTCTGGAAGTTCAATAGTATCACCCCTGTTCTCAAATTCTAGAGCTGCGGCAGCATCCTCACCCTCATCCTCGACGATCATGTTGTGCATGATCACACAACATGTCATCACCCCCCACAAGGTCTTCAGATCCCATTGTTTAGTAGGTCCACGAACAACTGCAAAACATGTCTGCAAAACTCCAAAATCCCTCTTGACGTCCTTTCTAGCTACTTCTTTTCTTTGGGCAAAGTGGGACTTTTTCTGGCCACCTGAGTTAGAGATGGTGCTGACAAAGGTAGCCCATGGAGGATATATACCGTCAACCAGATAGTAGCCCATGTTGTACTCATGTCCATTGACAATATAGTGGCAAGGAGGGGCTTTTCCTTCAGTCAGCTTCGCAAACAATGGTGATTGATGCAACACATTGATGTCATTGTGAGACCCGTGCATGCCAAAAAAGCATGCTTAATCCAAAGATCATATGATGCAACTGCTTCAGGAATGATGGTGGGCTTCTTAACATGACCCTGATATTGTCCTTGTAAAACCTTCGGGTAGTTCTTCCATTTCCAATGCATGTAGTCAAGAGATCCAAGCAAACCTGGCCACCCTCTTGCTTCTGAGATTGTAAGGACCCTCTCGGTGTCTGCCACTGTTGGTTCACTCATGTACCGAGGTCCAAACACCTCGACCACGGCAGTTGCAAACCTGACCATGGCATCTCCGCATGTGCTCTCAGGCATCCGTAGGTACTCGTCCACGATCGTCCATGTCATATGCAAGCATCTGGAATGTGGCAGTGCACTTCTGGTAACCAGAGAACCCAATCATTCTTAGGGCGCCCTTCTTCAAGATGAAGTAGTCATCATAGGACCAGACACCATGCCACAAAAGATCGAAGACACTCTTGTGCATCTGAAAACACTGGCGATGTCAGCAAAGAGTGCATTGGGGGAAAAGTAGTTGGCCATTAGTGTCAAATGGTCGCGCGCCCTGTTGTGGTTGAGCACTGATGACCCTTGATATATCCCTTGAAATTGAGAACATCCTCCTCCGCACGCTTCACGTCTTCAAGGACTACCTGCATCATTGCCTTCTTATCCATGTAGTCCTCCTCGTCGGACAAGCCGTCGGCCGACTCAACATAGTGCTCATATATGTACTCCAGATCAGAATCCATTGCTTGAAGGAAGAAGGAACAACTCTTTTTAGCTCCGGCAATTCATCGAACAGTTGCCAGGCATGGTGAGTATAGCAGTAGCGGATGGTACCTAGCGGGGCGATCGGATGAGATGGGTTGAATGTCGACGAAGGAGAAGTGGGGTGGAGCCTGGCTGGAACGCTGGAGGTGACAGAGACATACAATTCTGATAGGGGTGTGGCATAGAGGCCAGGATGGTGGAGCGACGGCGAAGTCAAGAGAGAAAGAAGTAAGGAGAGAAAATGGGGAGGATGGATACACTGGTCCGGAAAGGGTTTTGGGTGGGTCGGGGCTATCGGAGTTCTATGTGTCTATTGTGCGGACTCCCGCAACCCCCTCCCCCCCACACACACGTTTATCTCGGGTGTCCTGACAAGGGCGGGTCTAGGGGATGCTTCTATGAAAGCAAATCATTCATTATTCTGATGCAGAGGACAGGGGTTTTCCTCCTTCTAAAAAAATCTATGAAAGCAATTTAGGGGTGGTGTTTCTTTCCCTCCACCCAATTAGTGGTGGGTATTGATCTTAACACTCAGAATGGCCTTTGTGGGCGCCTATAATGCCCATTTCTATACTAGTGAGTGGTGACCCAAAATACTATTTTGTGAAGAAGGCTCTATGGATGTGTGTAGAAAATCTTGTCTCTACGGTTTGGTGCGGAAAACTGATGGGGACATTGCATTACAATCAAAAAAATTCTTACAAAACACCCAAGATCCAATCTAGGAGATGCGTAGCTACGAGAGGGGAGTGTGTCTACATACCCTTGTAGATCGAAAGCATTAGCGTTGTAACGCAGTTGATGTAGTCGTACTCTTCATGATCCAATTGCGGTCCAATCCGATCTAGTGCCGAATAGACGACACCTTCGAGATTAGCACATGTTCAGCTCAATGGCGTCCTCTCCCTCTTGATCCATCAAGCGAGGGAGAGGAGGTAGATGATATCGAAACCAACATGATGGCATGATGGTGGTGGAAGTAGAGGAATTCTGGCGGAGCTTCGCCAAGCGCGTATCGAAGGAATATGGGAGGAGTTGCGAAAGGTAATGGGAAAGTTTGGAAGGAGTTCCTGCCCCCTATGCCTCCCCACTATATAAAGGGGTGAGGGAGGGGGCGCACAACCCGTTGGCCCCTCCTCCAAGGAGGGGCTGGCCGGCCAAGGGAGGAATCCCTTTCCCACAAGGCAAGGGGAAGGTGCCTTCTCCACTTGGAACTCTTCCCATATGGGCCCAAGGGGTTGGTGCACCTGGCTTAGCAGGGCTAGGACGCCTCCCCTACAGCTCAAGTTGGCCCTTGCGACATGGTGGAACCATCCATGGACTTCCAGACCCCTTCGAAATCCTCCGGAACCTTCTGGAAACTTCCCGGTACAATAGCGAAAAACCTGAACTTTTTCTGGAACCCAAAATATGACTTGCCATATATAAATCTTGACCTCCAGACCATTCCGGAGCTCCTCGTGATATCTCGGATCCCATCCGAGACTCCGAACAACCTTCGGACTTTCCACTATTAATATCTCATTACTACCCTAGCACTATCGAATGTTAAGCGTGCGACCCTACGGGTTTAGGAACATGCAGACATGACTGAGACACCTCTGTGGAAAATAACCAATAGCGGAACCTGGATGCTGCTACTTCTTGAGCTTGTGTTGATTTTTCCCTTGAAGAGGGAAGGGTGATGTAGCAAAGTAGAGATAAGTATTTCCCTCAGTTAAGAACCAATGTATCAATCCGGTAGGAGGCACAAGCAAGTCCCCAACATATGCATCTGCACAAACTAACATACACTTGCACACAATGCGAAAAAGGGGTTGTCAGTCCGTTCACGGTCACTTGCAAGAGTGAGATCTAATAGAGATAGATCTAAAATATAAGTAAAAGGCAAAATAAAGTAAACACAAATAAATTGCAGAAAGGTATGCTTGGGTTTTTGATTTTATAGATCTGAAAATATATGATGAAAAATGGACCCAGGGGGCATAGGTTTCACTAGAGGCTTCTCTCTCGAAGAAAGCATATGGTAGGTAAACAAATTACTGTTGAGCAATTGATAAAAAACGCAAAGTTATGATGATATCTAAGGCAATGGTCATGAATATAGGCATCACATCCGTGACAAGTAGATCAACTCCTGCCTGCATCTACTACTATTACTCCACACATCGACCGACTCCTGCCTCCATCTAGAGTATTAAGTTCATAAGAACAGAGTAACACCTTAAGCAAGATGATATGATGTAGAGGGATACACTCAAGCAATATGATATAAATCCCATCTTTTTGTCCTTAGTGGCAACAATACAATACGTGCCTCGCTACCCCTTCTGTCACTGGGTGAGGACACCGCAAGATTGAACCCATCACAAAGCACCTCTCCCATTGCAAGAAAAACCATTCTAGTAGGCCAAACCAAATCGATAGATCGGAGAGAAATACTAAGCTATCTCAATCATGCATAAAAGAGTTCATAAAAGACTCAAATAATATTCATCGATAATCTGATCATAAATCCACAATTCATCGGATCTCCACAAACGCACCGCAAAAGAAGATTACATCGAATAGATCTCCAAGAACATCGAGGAGAACATTGTATTGAAGATCAGAGAGAGAGAGAGAGAAGATGCCATCTAGCTACTAGCTATTGACCCTTAGGTCCATGGTAAACTACTCATGCATCATCGGAAGGGCAACAAGGTTGGTGTAGATGATGGGTTTCGTAGTAATTTCAAAAAATTTCCTACGCACACACAAGATCATGGTGATGCATAGCAACGAGAGGGGGAGAGTGTGATCTACGTACCCTTGTAGATCGACAACGGAAGCGTTAACTTGGTTGATGTAGTCGTACGTCTCCACGACCCGACCGATCAAGCACCGAAACTACGGCACCTCCGAGTTCTAGCACACGTTTAGCTCGATGACGATCCCCGGACTTCGATCCAGCAAAGTGTCGGGGAAGAGTTCCGTCAGCACGACGGTGTGGTGACGATCTTGATGTACTACCGTCGCAGGGCTTCGCCTAAGCACCGCTACAATACTATCGAGGACTATGGTGGAAGGGGGCACCGCACACGGCTAAGAATATGATCACGTGGATCAACTTGTGTCTCTAGGGGGTGCCCCGTGCCTCCATATATAAAGGCTCAAAGGGGGGGGGGCTGGCCGGCCAAGAGGTGGCGCACCAGGAGGAGTCCTACTCCTTCCGGGAGTAGGACTCCCCCCCTTTCCTAGTTGGAATAGGATTCGCGGAGGGGGGAAAAGAGGAGAGAGAGGAGGAAGGGGGGCCGGCCCCCTCTCCTTGTCCTATTCAGACCAAAAAGGGGGGAGGGGCGCGCGGCCCATCTCTGGCCACCTCTCCTCTCTTCCACTAAGGCCCACTAAGGCCCATATACCTCCCGGGGGGTTCCGGTAACCTCCCGGTAATCCCGTAAAATCCCGATTTCACCCGGAACGCTTCCGATATCCAAATATAGGCTTCCAATATATCAATCTTTATGTCTCGACCATTTCGAGACTCCTCGTCTTGTCCGTGATCACATCCGGGACTCCGAACAAACTTCGGTACCTCAAAATACATAAACTCATAATATAACTATCATCGTAACCTTAAGCGTGCGGACCCTACGGGTTCGAGAACAATGTAGACATGACCGAGACACGTCTCCGGTCAATAACCAATAGCGGAACCTGGATGCTCATATTGGCTCCTACATATTCTACGAAGATCTTTTATCGGTCAGACCGCATAACAACATACGTTGTTCCCTTTGTCATCGGTATGTTACTTGCCCGAGATTCGATCGTCGGTATCCAATACCTAGTTCAATCTCGTTACCGGCAAGTCTCTTTACTCGTTCCGTAATACATCATCCCGCAACTAACTCATTAGTTGCAATGCTTGCAAGGCTTCAGTGATGTGCATTACCGAGAGGGCCCAGAGATACCTCTCCAACAATCGGAGTGACAAATCCTAATCTCGAAATACGCCAACCCAACATGTACCTTTGGAGACACCTGTAGAGCTCCTTTATAATCACCCAGTTACGTTGTGACGTTTGGTAGCACACAAAGTGTTCCTCCGGCAAACGGGAGTTGCATAATCTCATAGTCATAGGAACATGTATAAGTCATGAAGAAAGCAATAGCAACATACTAAACGATCGGGTGCTAAGCTAATGAATGGGTCATGTCAATCAGATCATTCAACTAATGATGTGATCCCGTTAATCAAATGAAAACTCTTTGTCCATGGTTAGGAAACATAACCATCTTTGATTAACGAGCTAGTCAAGTAGAGGCATACTAGTGACACTCTGTTTGTCTATGTATTCACACATGTATTATGTTTCCGGTTAATACAATTCTAGCATGAATAATAAACTTTTATCATGATATAAGGAAATAAATAATAACTTTATTATTGCCTCTAGGGCATATTTCCTTCAGTAGAGGCCCTCCGTGATCGAACCCCCCTCCGGCTGTTGGGGAACGTTGCAGAAAACAAAAATTTTCCTACGGTTTCACCAAGATCCATCTATGAGTTCATCTAGCAACGAGTGATTAGATGCATCTACGTACCTTGTAGATCGCGAGCGGAAGCGTTCAAAGAACGGGGATGATGTAGTCGAACACGACGTGATCCAAATCACCGATGATCTTAGCACCGAACGGACGGTGCCTCCGCGTTCAACACACGTACGGAACGGATGACGTCTCCTCCTTTCTTGATCCAGCAAGGGGGGAAGAGAGGTTGATGAAGATCCAGCAGCACGACGGCGTGGTGGTGGATGCAGGGCGTCACAGTAGCAGGGCTTCGCCTATACTACGAGAGAGAGACGTAACGGGGAGAGAGGAAGCACCAAAGGCTGAGGTATAAAATCCCTCCTCTCCCCCACTATATATAGGAGGGCCAAGGGGGGGTGGTGCGCCAGCCCAGGAGATCTAATCTCCTTGGTGCGGCAGCCAGGGGAGGTTTCCCTCCCCCCCAAGGCACTCAGGGGTGCCTTCCACTAGTGGGACTCCTCCCATATGGAAACCCTAGGCGCATGGGCCTATAGGGGCTGGTGCCCTTGGCCCATACAGGCCAAGGCACACCCCCTACAGCCCATGTGGCCCCCCCCGGGATAGGTGGCCCCACCCGGTGGGCCCCCGGGACCCCTCCGGTGGTCCCGGTACAATACCGATAACCCCGAAACTTGTCCCGATGGCTGAAACAGCACTTCCTATATATAATTCTTTACCTCCGGACCATTCCGGAACTCCTTGTGACGTCAGGGATCTCATCCGGGACTCCGAACAACATTCGGGTTACTGCATATACATATCTTCACAACCCTAGCGTCACCGAACCTTAAGTGTGTAGACCCTACGGGTTCGGGAGACAAGCAGACATGACCGAGACGACTCTCCGGTCAATAACCAACAGCGGGATCTGGATACCCATGATGGCTCCCACATGCTCCACGATGATCTCATCGGATGAACCACGATGTCGAGGATTAATCAACCCCGTATACAATTCCCTTTGTCAATCGGTATGTTACTTGCCCGAGACTCGATCGTCGGTATCCCAATACCTTGTTCAATCTCGTTACCGGCAAGTCACTTTACTCGTACCGTAACGCATGATCCCGTGATCAACCACTTGGTCACCTTGAGCTCATAATGATGATGCATTACCGAGTGGGCCCAGTGATACCTCTCCGTTATATGGAGTGACAAATCCCAGTCTCGATCCGTGTCAACCCAACAGACACTTTCGGAGATACCTGTAATGCACCTTTATAGTCACCCAGTTACGTTGTGACGTTTGATACACCCAAAGCACTCCTACGGTATCCGGGAGTTACACGATCTCATGGTCAAAGGAAAAGATACTTGACATTGGAAAAGCTCTAGCAAATGAACTACACGATCTTTGTGCTATGCTTAGGATTGGGTCTTGTCCATCACATCATTCTCCTAATGATGTGATCCCGTTATCAATGACATCCAATGTCCATAGCCAGGAAACCATGACTATCTGTTGATCAACGAGCTAGTCAACTAGAGGCTTACTAGGGGCATATTATGGTCTATGTATTCACACGTGTATTACGATTTCCGGATAATACAGTTATAGCATGAATAAAGACAATTATCATGAACAAAGAAATATAATAATAATGCTTTTATTATTGCCTCTAGGGCATATTTCCAACAGTCTCCCACTTGCACTAGAGTCAATAATCTTACATTGTGATGAATCAAACACCCATGGAATTCTGGTGTTGATCATGTTTTGCCCTAGGGAGAGGTTTAGTCAACGGATCTGCTACATTCAGGTCCGTATGTACTTTACAAATCTCTATGTCTCCATTTTGAACATTTTCACGAATGGAGTTGAAGCGACGCTTGATGTGCCTTGTCTTCTTGTGAAACCTGGGCTCCTTGGCAAGTGCAATAGCTCCAGTGTTGTCACAAAAGAGTTTGATTGGCCCCGACGCATTGGGTATGACTCCTAGGTCGGTGATGAACTCCTTCACCCATATTGCTTCATGTGCTGCCTCCGAGGCTGCCATGTACTCCGCTTCACATGTAGATCCCGCCACGACGCTCTGTTTGCAGCTGCACCAGCTCACTGCTCCACCATTCAACATATACACGTATCCGGTTTGTGACTTAGAGTCATCCAGATCTGTGTCGAAGCTAGCGTCGATGTAACCCTTTACGACGAGCTCTTCGTCACCTCCATAAATGAGAAACATGTCCTTTGTCCTTTTCAGGTACTTCAGGATATTCTTGACCGCTGTCCAGTGTTCCTTGCCGGGATTACTTTGGTACCTTCCTACCAAACTTACGGCAAGGTTTACATCAGGTCTGGTACACAGCATGGCATACATAATAGAACCTATGGCTGAGGCATAGGGGATGATACTCATCTCTTCTATCTCTTCTGCCGTGGTCGGGCATTGAGCTGAGCTCAATCTCACACCTTGCAAAATAGGCAAGAACCCTTTCTTGGACTGATCCATTTTGAACTTCTTCAAAATCTTATCAAGGTATGTGCTTTGTGAAAGACCTATGAGGCGTCTTGATCTATCCCTATAGATCTTGATGCCTAATATATAAGCAGCTTCTCCAAGGTCCTTCATTGAAAAACTCTTATTCAAGTAGGCCTTGATGCTGTCCAAGAGTTCTATATCATTTCCCATCAAAAGTATGTCATCTACATATAATATGAGAAATGCTACAGAGCTCCCACTCACTTTCTTGTAAACGCAGGCTTCTCCATAAGTCTGCGTAAACCCAAACGCTTTGATCATCTCATCAAAGCGAATGTTCCAACTCCTAGATGCTTGCACCAGCCCATAAATCGAGCGTTGGAGCCTGCACACCTTGTCAGCATTCTTAGGATCGACAAAACCTTCCGGCTGCATCATATACAACTCTTCCTTAAGGAAACCATTAAGGAATGCCGTTTTGACGTCCATTTGCCATATCTCATAATCGTAGAATGCGGCAATTGCTAACATGATTCGGACGGACTTTAGCTTTGCTACCGGTGAGAAAGTCTCATCGTAGTCAATTCCTTGAACTTGTCGATAACCCTTAGCGACAAGCCGAGCTTTATAGATGGTCACATTACCATCCGCGTCTATCTTCTTCTTGAAGATCCATTTATTTTCTATGGCTCGCCGTTCAACGGGCAAGTCAGTCAAAGTCCATACTTCGTTTTCATACATGGATCTTATCTCGGATTTCATGGCTTCTAGCCATTTGTCGGAATCCGGGCCTGCCATCGCTTCTTCATAGTTCGAAGGTTCACTGTTGTCTAACAACATGATTTCCAATACAGGGTTGCCGTACCACTCTGGTGCGGAACGTGTCCTTGTGGACCTTCGAATTTCAGTAGGAGCTTGATCAGAAGTATCTTGATCATCATCAATAACTTCCTCTCTAGTCGGTGCAGGCGCCTCAGGAACATTTTCTTGAGTTGCGCCATTTTCCGGTTCAAGAGGCAATACTTCATCAAGTTCTACTTTCCTCCCACTTACTTCTTTCGAGAGAAACTCTTTCTCCAGAAAGGATCCATTCTTGGCAACAAAGATCTTGCCTTCGGATCTGAGGTAGAAGATATACCCAATGGTTTCTTTAGGGTATCCTATGAAGACGCATTTTTCCGATTTGGGTTCGAGCTTTTCAGGTTGAAGTTTCCTGACATAAGCATCGCATCCCCAAACTTTTAGAAACGACAGCTTAGGTTTCTTCCCAAACCATAATTCAAACGGTGTCGTCTCAATGGATTTCGACGGATCCCTATTTAAAGTGAATGCGGCAGTCTCTAAAGCATAGCCCCAAAAAGATAGCGGTAAGTCGGTAAGAGACATCATAGATCGCACCATATCTAATAGAGTGCGATTACGACGTTCGGACACACCATTACGCTGAGGTGTTCCAGGCGGCGTGAGTTGTGAAACTATTCCACATTTTCTTAAGTGTGTGCCAAATTCGTGACTCAAGTATTCTCCTCCACGATCTGATCGTAGAAACTTGATTTTCCTGTCACGTTGATTCTCAACTTCACTCTGAAATTCCTTGAACTTTTCAAAGGTTTCAGACTTGTGTTTCATTAAGTAGACATACCCATATCTACTTAAGTCATCAGTGAGGGTGAGAACATAACGATAGCCACCGTGAGCCTCAACACTCATTGGACCGCACACATCAGTATGTATGATTTCCAATAAGTTGGTTGCTCGCTCCATTGTTCCTGAGAACGGAGTCTTGGTCATTTTACCCATGAGGCATGGTTCGCACGTGTCAAATGATTCATAATCAAGAGACTCCAAAAGTCCATCTGCATGGAGCTTCTTCATGCGTTTGACACCTATGTGACCAAGGCGGCAGTGCCACAAGTATGTGGGACTATCATTATCAACCTTACATCTTTTGGTATCCATACTATGAATATGTGTAATATTATGTTCGAGATTCATTAAGAATAAACCATTGACCATCGGAGCATGACCATAAAACATATCTCTCATATAAATAGAACAACCATTATTCTCAGATTTAAATGAGTAGCCATCTCGTATTAAACGAGATCCTGATACAATGTTCATGCTCAAACTTGGCACGAAATAACAATTATTGAGGTTTATAACTAATCCCGTAGGTAAATGTAGAGGTAGCGTGCCGACGGCGATCACATCGACCTTGGAACCATTCCCGACGCGCATCGTCACCTCGTCCCTCCCCAGTCTCTGTTTATTCTGCAGCTCCTGCTGTGAGTTACAAATATGAGCAACGGCACCGGTATCAAATACCCAGGAGTTACTTCGAGTACTGGTAAGGTACACATCAATTACATGTATATCACATATACCTTTTGTTTTGCCGGCCTTCTTGTCCGCTAAGTATTTGGGGCAGTTCCGCTTCCAGTGACCCTTCCCTTTGCAATAAAAGCACTCCGTCTCAGGCTTGGGTCCATACTTTGACTTCTTCTTCCCAGCAGCTTGCTTGCCGGGCGCGGCAACTTCCTTGCCGTCCTTCTCAAAGTTCTTTTTACCCTTGCCCTTCTTGAACTTGGTGGTTTTATTGACCATCAACACTTGATGTTCCTTCTTGACTTCTACCTCTGCTGATTTCAGCATTGCAAATACTTCAGGAATGGTCTTTTCCATCCCCTGCATATTGAAGTTCATCACAAAGCACTTGTAGCTTGGTGGAAGCGACTGGAGGATTCTGTCAATGACCGCGTCATCCGGGAGATTAACTCCCAGCTGAGTCAAGCGGTTATGTAACCCAGACATAGTGAGTATGTGCTCACTGACAGAACTATTTTCCTCCATCTTACAGCTGAAGAATTTGTCGGAGACTTCATATCTCTCGACCCGGGCATGAGCTTGGAAAACCATTTTCAGCTCTTCGAACATCTCATATGCTCCATGTCTCTCAAAACGCTTTTGGAGCCCCGGTTCTAAGCTGTAAAGCATGTCGCACTGAACGAGGGAGTAGTCATCAGTATGTGTCTGCCAAGCGTTCATAGCGTCTTGGTTCTGTGGGACGGGTGGATCACCTAGCGGTGCTTGTAGGACATAATCTTTCTTGGCAGCTATGAGGATGATCCTCAGGTTCCGGACCCAGTCCGTATAGTTGCTGCCATCGTCTTTTAGCTTGGTTTTCTCTAGGAACGCGTTGAAATTGAATACAACGTTGGCCATTTGATCTACAAGACATATTGTAAAGATTTTAGACTAAGTTCATGATAATTAAGTTCATCTAATCAAATTATTAATGAACTCCCACTTAGATAGACATCCCTCTTCTAGTCATCTAAGTATAACATGATCCGAGTTGGCTAGGCCGTGTCCGATCATCACGTGACACGGACTAGTCAACGTCGGTGAACATCTTCATGTTGATCGTATCTTCTATACGACTCATGCTCGACCTTTCGGTCTTCTGTGTTCCAAGGCCATGTCTATGCACATGCTAGGCTCGTCAAGTCAACCTAAGTGTATTGTGTGTGTAAATCTGTCTTACACCCATTGTATGTGAACGTAAGGATCTATCACACCCGATCATCACGTGGTGCTTCGAAACGACGAACTGTAGCAACGGTGCACAGTTAGGGGGAACACTTTCTTGAAATTATTATGAGGGATCATCTTATTTACTACCGTCGTTCTAAGCAAACAAGATGCAAAACATGATAAACATCACATGCAATCAAATAATAATAGTGACATGATATGGCCAATATCACATAGCTCCTTTGATCTCCATCTTGGGGCTCCATGATCATCCTTGCACCGTCATACTCATCGACATGTAAGTTGTGATTCCTATTACAATAGCATGAACATCTCATACATCACATATAGATCATTCATCATTCATCACAACTTTGGCCATATCACATCACATAGCATACCCTGCAAAAACAAGTTAGACGTTCTCTAATTGTTGTTTGCATGTTTTACGTGGCTGCTATGGGTTTCTAGCAAGAACGTTTCTTACCTACGCAAAGACCACAACGAGATATGCCAATTGCTATTTACCCTTCATAAGGACCCTTTTCATCGAATCCGATCCGACTATAGTAGGAGAGACAGACACCCGCTAGCCACCTTATGCAACTAGTGCATGTCAGTCGGTGGAACCTGTCTCACGTAAGAGTACGTGTAAGGTCGGTCCGGGCCGCTTCATCCCATGATGCCGCCGAATCAAGATAAGACTAGTAACGGCAAGCATATTGAGCAAAATCAACGCCCACAACGACTTTGTGTTCTACTCGTGCAAGAGAACTACGCATAGACCTAGCTCATGATGCCACTGTTGGGGAACGTTGCAGAAAACAAAAATTTTCCTATGGTTTCACCAAGATCCATCTATGAGTTCATCTAGCAACGAGTGATTAGATGCATCTACGTACCTTGTAGATCGCGAGCGGAAGCGTTCAAAGAACGGGGATGATGTAGTCGAACACGACGTGATCCAAATCACCGATGATCTTAGCACCGAACGGACGGTGCCTCCGCGTTCAACACACGTATGGAACGGATGACGTCTCCTCCTTTCTTGATCCAGCAAGGGGGGAAGAGAGGTTGATGAAGATCCAGCAGCACGACGGCGTGGTGGTGGATGCAGGGCGTCACAGTAGCAGGGCTTCGCCTATACTACGAGAGAGAGACGTAACGGGGAGAGAGGAAGCACCAAAGGCTGAGGTATAAAATCCCTCCTCTCCCCCACTATATATAGGAGGGCCAAGGGGGGGTGGTGCGCCAGCCCAGGAGATCTAATCTCCTTGGTGCGGCGGCCAGGGGAGGTTTCCCTCCCCCCCAAGGCACTCAGGGGTGCCTTCCACTAGTGGGACTCCTCCCATATGGAAACCCTAGGCGCATGGGCCTATAGGGGCTGGTGCCCTTGGCCCATACAGGCCAAGGCACACCCCCTACAGCCCATGTGGCCCCCCCGGGATAGGTGGCCCCACCCGGTGGGCCCCCGGGACCCCTCCGGTGGTCCCGGTACAATACCGATAACCCCGAAACTTGTCCCGATGGCTGAAACAACACTTCCTATATATAAATCTTTACCTCCGGACCATTCCGGAACTCCTCGTGACGTCCGGGATCTCATCCGGGACTCCGAACAACATTCGGGTTACTGCATATACATATCTTCACAACCCTAGCGTCATCGAACCTTAAGTGTGTAGACCCTACGGGTTCGGGAGACAAGCAGACATGACCGAGACGACTCTCCGGTCAATAACCAACAGCGGGATCTGGATACCCATGATGGCTCCCACATGCTCCACGATGATCTCATCGGATGAACCACGATGTCGAGGATTAATCAACCCCGTATACAATTCCCTTTGTCAATCGGTATGTTACTTGCCCGAGACTCGATCGTCGGTATCCCAATACCTTGTTCAATCTCGTTACCGGCAAGTCACTTTACTCGTACCGTAACGCATGATCCCGTGATCAACCACTTGGTCACCTTGAGCTCATAATGATGATGCATTACCGAGTGGGCCCAGTGATACCTCTCCGTTATATGGAGTGACAAATCCCAGTCTCGATCCGTGTCAACCCAACAGACACTTTCGGAGATACCTGTAATGCACCTTTATAGTCACCCAGTTACGTTGTGACGTTTGATACACCCAAAGCACTCCTACGGTATCCGGGAGTTACACGATCTCATGGTCAAAGGAAAAGATACTTGACATTGGAAAAGCTCTAGCAAACGAACTACACGATCTTTGTGCTATGCTTAGGATTGGGTCTTGTCCATCACATCATTCTCCTAATGATGTGATCCCGTTATCAATGACATCCAATGTCCATAGCCAGGAAACCATGACTATCTGTTGATCAACGAGCTAGTCAACTAGAGGCTTACTAGGGGCATATTATGGTCTATGTATTCACACGTGTATTACGATTTCCGGATAATACAGTTATAGCATGAATAAAGACAATTATCATGAACAAGGAAATATAATAATAATGCTTTTATTATTGCCTCTAGGGCATATTTCCAACACCGGCAGAGTGCCGGGAAAGGTCCCAAGATGGGATCTCATGAGAACAGAAGCTTGTAGTGGCGGAAAAGTATTTTTGGTGTGCCCTCTGGTATAGGGGGAATATTTGAGTTTTTATAGTGCTGGGATTAGGGTTAGAGGAGCCGGGGGCCCACAAGCCTCCTGGCCGCCCCCAGGGGCGCGCCCCCCAGGGCTTGTGGCCCCCTCGTGGGTCTTCTGGCCTCCTCCCCAAGTCACATGGATTTCTTCTGGTCCAAGAAAAATCACTCTAAAGTTTCATTCCGTGTGGACTCCGTATGATAGTGATTTTTTGTAAAAGCCAAAAACAAGGAAAAAACAGAAACTAACACTAGGCACTAGGTTAATAGGTCAGTCCCAAAATAATAGAAAATAGCATATTAATGCATATAAAACATCCAAAACAGATAATATAATAGCATGGCACAATCAAAAAATATAGATACATTGGAGAAGTATCAGATGCCCATATTAGTTCCTACATATTCCACAAAGATCTTTTCTCAGTTGAACCACGATGTCGAGGATTTGGTTAATCCGCATGCAATTCCCTTTGTCTAGGGATATGTTACTTGCCCGAGATTCGATCGTCGGTATCTCCATACCTAGTTCAATCTCGTTACTAGCAAGTCTGTTTACTCGTTCCGTAGTACAAGTTCCCGTGACTAAACCCATTATTCACATGAAGCTTCTTATGATGTTGTATTATCGAGAGGGCCAGATATATCTCTCTGTCACACGAAGTGACAAATCCCACTCTCGATCCATGCAACCCAACAGACACCTTCGGATATATTTTAGAGCACCTTTATGATCACGCAGTTATGAAATGACGTTTGATAGCACACAAGGCATTCCTCCGTTATCTGGGAGTAGCATGATCTCATGGTCGAAGGAACAGATACTTGACATGAAGAAAGCTATAGCAAATAACTAAACGATCTGATGCTAAGATTACAGTTGGGTATGTCCATCACATCATTCTCCTAATGATGTGATCCTGTTATCAAATGACAACTCATGTGTATGGTCAGGAAACCATAACCATCTTTGATAAATGATCTAGTCTAGTATGTAACGCCCACGATCCTGCTATATCTCCCACATGTCGAGGCACGACTTAGAGGCATAACCACATGGTGGTTTTGTTGCAAGAGGGGTAATCTTCACACAATCCCATGTACTGAATAAGAAAGGGATAAAGAGTTGGCTTACAATAGCCACTTCACACACATAACAAGGTAAACATACATCATCCGGAGTACAATCAAGGTCCGACTATGGAACCAAAATAAAGGAAGACAACCCCAAATGCTAGATCCTGATCGTCCCAACTGGGCTCCACTACTGATCATCAGGAAACGAAACATAGTAATGACCAGGTCCTCGTCGAACTCCCACTTGAGTTCGGTAGCATCACCTGCATTGGTATCATCGGTACCTGCAACTATTTGGAAGTATCCATGAGTCACGGGGACTCAGCAATCTCACACCCGTGAGATCAAGACTATTTAAGCTTATGGGTAGGATAAGATCATGAGGTGGAGCTGTAGCAAGCGCTAAGAAAATATGGTGGGTAACATACGCAAATAAGAGTAAGATGAGAAGCTACGCAATGGTCGAAAAGCTATAAGTGATCAAGAAGTGATCCTGAGACTACTTACGTTCAAGCATAACACAAGACCGTGTTCACTTCCCGGACTCCGCCGAAAAGAGACCATCATGGCTACACACGCGGTTGATTCATTTTAATTAAGTCAAGTGTCAAGTTCTCTACAACCGGATATTAAAAAATTCCCATCTGCCACATAACCGCGGGCACGACTCTCGAAAGTTTATACCCTGCAGGGATGTCCCAACTTAGCCCATCACAAGCTCACATGGTCAACGAAGGATATTTCTTCTCCTGGAAAGACCCGATCAGTCTCAGAATCCTGGTTACAAGGAATTTCGACAATGGTAAAACAAGACCAGCAAAGCCGCCCGAATGTCCCAACAAATCCCGATAGGAGCTGCACATGTCTCGTTCGCAGGGCACACCGGATGAACAATCCGTACAACTAAAACCAGCCCTCAAGTTTCCTCGAGGTGGCGCTACAAAGGGCTCTAGTTTGGACCAACACTCAGAGGAGCACTGGCCCGGGGGGTTAAAATAAAGATGGCCCATGAGTCTGCAGAACCCAAGGGAAAAGGCTTAGGTAGGCAAATGTAAAACCAAGGTTGGGCCTTGCTGGAGGAGTTTTATTCAAAGCGAACTGTCAAGGGGTCCCATAACCCCAACCGCGGAAGGAACGCAAAATCAAGGAACATAACAACGGTATGACGGAAACTAAGGCGACAAGAGTGGATCAAAACACCAGGCATAAGGCCGAGCCTTCCACCCTTTACCAAGTATATAGATGCATTAATTAAAATAAGAGATAATGTGATATCCCAACATATCCATGTTCCAACATGGAACAAACTTCAAGGCACCTGCAACTAGCAATGCTATAAGAGGGGCTGAGCAAAAGCGGTAACTTAGCCAAACAACGGTTTGCTAGGAAGGTGGGTTAGAGGCTTGACATGGCAATATGGGAGGCATGATAAACAAGTGGTAGGTAGTGCGACATAGTGATAGAACGAACAACTAGAAAGCAAAGATAGAAGTGATATCGAGGGTATGGTCATCTTGCCTGAAATCCCACAAGGAAGAAGAATGAGTCCATGAAGAAGACAAACAGACGTAGTCAAACGTATCCTCACAAACGCAACGTTACCGGAACTATCAGGAAGAAGCAACATCAGAAAGAAGGAAACAACATGGTAAACAACCATCACCTGAACACGACATGATGCGCAACCAAGTATGATGCATGCCCGGTTTAAAGAGGCATGACATGGCAAGGCAAAGTGCAACAAACAATACTACAAGTTAAGTGGAGCTCAATATGCAACGAGTTGCATTTTGACGAAACACCACATGACTTATTTAGTTCTCTCCCGGTTATGTACGCAACAATTTTAATGTTGTTTAACGTGGCAATAGGTGAAGCATAAGAAAACTACCTATCTAGGCAAGTTTAAATGGGGCCGGAACAACAAACATCAATTCCGGAAAAATCCCCATATGCATATTATGAATTTGGTACTGTTCTTCCCTAAACCATATTTTAGAGTTGTGAAACATGTAAGATGAGTGCACCATGTTAATCTAGGCATTTGTCTACCCCATTTACATATAAAGTTTATTTAAAACCGAGTTACGGTTAATTAGTTATTAATTAAATCATTTTAACATGGCAATATGCAAAATAAACACAAACAACATTTTAAACATTTTTAACATGGATGAAAGATGCAAATTATGAAACTAGATGAAATTCTAAGCATTTTTCCTAATAAGTTTGTTTTAAGATGATGCACAGTTATGGAGATATTATATGCATGAACATTAAGGGGTTTTCTGGAAAACAACCGTTTTCTGGAAATTAGAAAAATCGTCCTGGCAGGGGAAGAACATCACGGGCCAGATCTGAGGTAAACTGGGCTGGGGGAGCTACTGGTTGCTCACCATGGGCTAGGCCCAGTCAGTGAGGAGGCCAAGGCAGGCCGGCTGGGTCGAAGGAGGCCGGGCCTTAGAGCGAGCGCGGCTGGACCTCGCGAGCGGACGTGCTCGTCTGATCAACACAGGGGATCAAGCGGGACTTGGCATTGGCATGGTCGTCTCCCTCGCACAGAGAACAAGCGGCGGGGAACCAGGCACCAGATGGCTTAAAGATGGCGCGACGGTGGGAACGGCTGGATCCGGGCAAGGGGCAAGCTCCACGCGAGTGAGGAAGGCGCGGTCAACGCCCCATGATTGTGGCTGGTTCAGTCGAAAAAGGGGCCATGGCTGTCTTGTTCATCGTCGCCAGTGAGGAAGATGGCTGGCGCGGGCTCACGGGCATGGGGGAGGCACGGGTCCGAGTGGGAGGCACCGGATCGGGTCAATTTCGTCCCGTTCTAGGGGTGTATAGACGAAGCACGGGGCAGCGGCATACATGGCGTCATTGTCGGCCTCCTGTGAAGGAGACAGAGAGAGGAAGAGGAAGATCGTGAGAAAGAAAGGTAGAGAAGCAGGAGGGGGAAAGGAGCGGCGCTGTCGGGGCACTCATCTCCGGCGATGTTCCGGTCGCTGGTGTCGGCCGGCCAACGATGCGGGGTCGAGGGTGATGGGGAGCTGCGGGAGGGGCTCGGGCAGAGGCAGGGGCTCCTGGAAGCACACGGGATCAGCAGCAGTTGGGCACGAGGTGCTCGGGGAGGGATCGAGAGGAGGAGCTCGGGGCCTCGGTTGCGGGATCTCGATGGAGAGAGTTGCTACCTCTTGAGCACTGCGTTGGTTTTCCCCGAAGAGGAAGGGATGATGCAACAAAGTAGCATAAGTATTTCCCTCAGTTTTTGAGAACCAAGGTATCAATCCAGTAGGAGGCTACGCGCCAGTCCCTCGTACCTGCACAAAACAAATAAATCCTCGCAACCAACGCAATAAGGGGTTGCCAATCCCTACACGGCCACTTACGAGAGTGAGATCTGATAGATATGATAAGATAATATTTTTGGTATTTTTATGATAAAGATGCAAAGTAAAATAAAAGCAAAGTAAAAGCAAAGGAAATAACTAAGTATTGGGAGATTAATATGATGAAGATAGACCCGGGGGCCATAGGTTTCACTAGTGGATTCTCTCGAGAGCATAAGTATTCTACGGTGGGTGAACAAATTACTGTTGAGAAATTGACAGAATTGAGCATAGTTATGAGAATATTTAGGTATGATCATGTATATAGGCATCACGTCCGAGACAAGTAGACCGACTCCTGTCTGCATCTACTACTGTTGAGTATTAAGTTAATGAAAACAGAGTAACGCCTTAAGCAAGATGACATGATGTAGATGGATAAACTAATGCAATATGATGAAAACCCCATCTTGTTATCCTCGATGGCAACAATACAATACGTGCCTTGCTGCCCCTACTGTCACCGGGAAAGGACACCGCAAGATTGAATCCAAAGCTAAGCACTTCTCCCATTGCAAGAAAGATCAATCTAGTAGGCCAAACCAAACTGATAATTCAAAGAGACTTGCAAAGATAACCAATCAAACATAAAAGAATTCAGAGAAGATTCAAATATTGTTCATAGATAGACTTGATCATAAACCCACAATTCATCGGTCTCAACAAACACACCGCAAAAAGAAGATTACATCGAATAGTTATCCACAAGAGAGAGGGAGGACATTGTATTGAGATCCAAAAAGAGAGAAGAAGCCATCTAGCTACTAACTATGGACCCATAGGTCTAAGGTGAACTACTCACACTTCATCAGAGGGGCTATGGTGTTGATGTAGAAGCCCTCCGTGATCGATGCCCCCTCCGGCGGAGCTCCGGAACAGGCCCCAAGATGGGATCTCGTGGATACAGAAAGTTACGGCGGTGGAATTAGGGTTTTTGCTCCATATCTGATCATTTGGGGGTACGCAGGTATATATAGGGGGATGGAGTACGTCGGTGGAGCAACAGGGGGCCCACGAGGGTGGAGGGCACGCTTGGGGGGGGGGGGTGTAGGCGCGCCCCCTACCTCGTGGCCTCCTCTTTTGTGTCTTGACGTAGGGTCCAAGTCTCCTGGGTCTTGTTCGTTGAGAAAATCACGTTCCCGAAGGTTTCATTCCATTTGGACTCCTTTTGATAATCCTTTTCTTCAAAACCCTAAAATAGGCAAAAACAACAATTCTGGGCTGGGCCTCCAGTTAATAGGTTAGTCCCAGAAATAATATAAAAGTGGATAATAAAGCCCAATAATGTCCAAAACAGTAGATAATATAGCATGGAGCAATCAAAAATTATAGATACATTGGAGACGTATCAAGCATCCCCAAGCTTAATTCCTGCTCATCCTCGAGTAGGTAAATGATAAAAACAGAATTTTTGATGCGGAGTGCTACTTGGCATAATTTTAATGTAATTCTTCTTAATTGTGGTATGAATATTCAGATCCGAAAGATTCAAGACAAAAGTTCATATTGACATAAAAATAATAATGCATCAAGCATACTAACTAAGCAATTATGTCTTCTCAAAATAACATGGCCAAAGAAAGTTCATCCCTACAAAATCATATAGTTTAGTCATGCTCCATTTTCGTCACACAAGAATGCTCTCATCATGCACAACCCCGATGACAAGCCAAGCAATTGTTTCATACTTTAGTAATCTCAAACCTATAAACTTTCACGCAATATATGAGTGCGAGCCATGGAGATAGCACTATGGGTGGAATAGAATATAATGAGGGGGGTTATGTGGAGAAGACAAAAAGGAGAAAGTCTCACATCAACGAGGCTAGTCAATGCCCACCGATTGATGTTAATGCAAGGAGTAGGGATTGCCATGCCACGGATGCACTAGAGCTATAAATGTATGAGAGCTCAACAAAAGAAACTAAGTGGGTGTGCATCCAACTTGCTTTCTCACGAAGACCTAGGGCACTTGAGGAGGCCCATTGTTGGAATATACAAGCCAAGTTCTATAATGAAAATTCCCACTGGTATATGAAAGTGACAAAACAAGAGATGATCTATCATGAATATTACGGTGCTACTTTGAAGCACAAGTGTGGCAGAGGATAGTAACATTGTCCCTTCTCTCTTTTTCTCTCTTTTTTTTGGGCCTTCTCTTTTTATGGCCTTTCTCTTTCTTTTTCGGGCCTTCTCTTTTTTATATAATTCCTCACTTGGGACAATGCTCTAGAAAATGATGATCATCACACTTCTGTTTATTTACAACTCAATGATTACAACTCGATACTAGAACAAAAGATGACTCTATATGAATGCCTCCGGCGGTGTACCGGGATATGCAATGGACCAAGAGTGACATGTATGAAAGAATTATGGACGGTGGCTTTGCCACAAATACTATGTAAACTACATGATCATGCTAAGCAATATGACAATAATGACTGTGTCATGATAAACGGAATGGTGGAAAGTTGCATGGCAATATATCTCGGAATGGCTATGGAAATGCCATAATAGGTAGGTATGGTGGCTGTTTTGAGGAAGATATAAGGAGGTTTATGTGTGAAAGAGCGTATCATATCACGGGGTTTGGATGCACCGGCGAAGTTTGTGCCAACTCTCAATGAGAGAAAGGGCAATGTACGGTACCGAAGAGGCTAACAAGGATGGAAGGGTGAGAGTGCGTATAATCCATGGACTCAACATTAGTCATAAAAAACTCACATGCTTATTGCAAAAATCTACAAGTCATCAAAAACCTCGGCACTACACACATGCTCCTAGTGGGATAGATTGGTAGGAAAAGACCATCGCTCATTCCCGACCGCCACTCATAAGGAGAACAGTCAAATAACACCTCATGTTTCAAATTTGTTACATAACGTTTACCATACGTGCATGCTACGGGACTTGCAAACTTCAACACATGCATTTCTCAATTTCACAACTACTCAACTAGCACGACTTTGATATTATTACCCCCATATCTCAAAACAATCATCAAGCCTCAAACTTCTCTTAGTATTCAAAACACTCATTAGAAAATTTTACTAATCTTGAATACCTAGCATATTAGGATTTTAAGCAAATTACCATGCTATTTAAGAATCTCAAAATAATCTAAGTGAAGCATGAGAGATCAATAGTTTCTATAAAACAAATCCACCACCGTGCTCTAAAAGATATAAGTGAAGTACTAGAGCAAAACTATATAACTCAAAAGATATAAGCGAAGCACATAGAGTATTCTAGCAAATTCCAAATCATGTATGGCTCTCACAGAAGGTGTGTACATCAAGGATGATTGTGGTAAACTAAAAAGTAAAGACTCAAATCATACAAGACGCTCCAAGCAAAACACATATCATGTGGCGAATAAAAATATAGCTCCAAGTAAAGTTACCGATAGAAGTAGACGAAAGAGGGGATGCCTTCCGGGGCATCCCCAAGCTTTGGCTTTTAGGTATCCTTAGATTATCTTGGGGGTGCCATGGGCATCCCCAATCTTAGGCTCTTGCCACTCCTTGTTCCATAATCCATCAAATCTTTACCCAAAACTTGAAAACTTCACAACACAAAACTCAAAGTAGAAAATCTCATGAGCTCCCTTAGCGAAAGAAAAAAAAAATACCACTTCAAGTTACTGTAATGAACTCATTATTTATTTATATTGGTGTTAAACCTACTGTATTCCAACTTCTCTATGGTTTATAAACTATTTTACTAGCCATAGATTCATTAAAATAAGCAAACAACACACGGAAAACAGAATCTGTCAAAAACAGAACAGTCTGTAGTAATCTGTAGCTAGCGCAAGATCTGGAACCCCAAAAATTCTAAAATAAATTTCTGGACATGAGGTATTTATCTATTAACCATATGCAAAAATAATTAACTAAATAGCACTTTCCAAATAAAAATGTCAGCAGTTCTCGTGAGGGATAAAGTTTCTGTTTTTTACAGCAAGTGTAACAAGACTTTCCCCAAGTCTTCCCAACGGTTCTACTTGGCACAAACACTAATTAAACACAAAAAACACAACCAAAACAGAGGCTAGATAAATTATTTGTTACTAAACAGGAGCAAAAAGCAAGTAATAAAAATAAAATTGGGTTGCTTCCCAACAAGCGCTATTGTTTAACGCTCCTAGCTAGGCATAACAAGCAAGGATAGATCTAGGTATTGCCATCTTTGGTTTTCAACTTTTTAGTGGAATCAAGCTCGAATCCGGGAGGTTCTTTATGTTTCCCTTCATAATCTGAAATTTTTAGATCTAACGAATCCAACCGCTTATTACAAAGGGTAATCAACATATTCATGCGGTGAATATTTCCACTAATGTTCTTAAGAGGTTCAAGAGACTTCTGTAAAATTTTAGTAACTTCACAAATTTTTTCAAAAACTTGTGTCTCTTCCTGAGTAGGATGAGGTCCCTTTTGTTGAGGTAGTGTTCCCACTATACGTTCTATATTTTCGAGCGCGATATGGGGATCGATTTCAATAAAATTGCCTTTGGCAACACAATCCAAGAGTTGTCTATGAGACATATTTAATCCAACATAAAAATTGTGAAGCAAAATTGTTAGGTTTATTTCAGAGGTACAATTACGATAAGACTCCATTATTCTCAACCAGGCATCTTTTAAGTTTTCTCCTAGCCTTTGTTTGAAGTGAAAGATTTCGAACTCAGGGGACAACGGAGAAGATAAGGGACTAGCCATAACGACAAGCAAATGAACTAACACACAAGCAAAAAGCAAGCGGGCAAAAAGAGGAAAATAGAGAAAGAGAGGGAGGATAGAGAGAGAGGGCGAATAAAACGGCAAGGGTGAAGTGGGGGAGAGGAAAACAAGAGGCAAATGACAAATAATGTAATGCGGGAGATAAGGGTATGTGATGGTTACTTGGTATATTGACTTTTGTGTAGACCTCCCCGGCAACGGCGCCAGAAATCCTTCTTGCTACCTCTTGAGCACTGCGTTGGTTTTCCCCGAATAGGAAGGGATGATGCAGCAAAGTAGCGTAAGTATTTCCCTCAGTTTTTGAGAACCAAGGTATCAATCCAATAGGAGGCTACGCGCCAGTCCCTCGTACCTGCACAAAACAAATAAATCCTCGCAACCAACGTGATAAGGGGTTGTCAATCCCTACACGGCCACTTACGAGAGTGAGATCTGATAGATATGATAAGATAATATTTTTGGTATTTTTATGATAAAGATGCAAAGTAAAATAAAAGCAAAGTAAAAGCAAAGGAAATAACTAAGTATTGGGAGATTAATATGATGAAGATAGACCCGGGGGCCATAGGTTTCACTAGTGGCTTCTCTCGAGAGCATAAGTATTCTATGGTGGGTGAACAAATTACTGTTGAGCAATTTACAGAACTGAGCATAGTTATGAGAATATCTAGGTATGATCATGTATATAGGCATCACGTCCGAGACAAGTAGACCGACTCCTGCCTGCATCTACTACTATTACTCCACTCATCGACCGCTATCCAGTATGCATCTAGAGTATTAAGTTAATGAAAATAGAGTAACGCCTTAAGCAAGATGACATGATGTAGAGGGATAAATTCATGCAATATGATGAAAACCCCATCTTGTTATCCTCGATGGCAACAATACAATACGTGCCTAGCTGCCCCTACTGTCACTGGGAAAGGACACTGCAAGATTGAACCCAAAGCTAAGCACTTCTCCCATTGCAAGAAAGATCAATCTAGTAGGCCAAACCAAACTGATAATTCGAAGAGACTTGCAAAGATAACCAATCATACATAAAATAATTCAGAGAAGATTCAAATATTGTTCATAGATAAACTTGATCATAAACCCACAATTCATCGATCTCAACAAACACACCGCAAAAAGAAGATTACATCGAATAGTTCTCCACAAGAGAGGGGGAGAACATTGTATTGAGATCCAAAAAGAGAGAAGAAGCCATCTAGCTACTAACTATGGACCCGTAGGTCTGAGGTGAACTACTCACACTTCATCGGAGGGGCTATGGTGTTGATGTAGAAGCCCTCCGTGATCGATGCCCCCTCCGGCGGAGCTCCGGAACAGGCCCCAAGATGGGATCTCGTGGATATAGAAAGTTATGGCGGTGGAATTAGGGTTTTTGCTCCGTATCTGATTGTTTGAGGGTACGTAGGTATATATATGAGGATGGTGTACATCGGTGGAGCAACAGGGGGCCCACGAGGGTGGAGGGCGCGCCTGGGGGGGGTAGGCGTGCCCCCTACCTCGTGGCCTCCTCTTTTGTGTCTTGACGTAGGGTCCAAGTCTACTGGGTCTTGTTCGTTGAGAAAATCACGTTCCCGAAGGTTTCATTCCGTTTGGACTCCGTTTGATATTCCTTTTCTTCGAAACTCTAAAGCAGGCAAAAACCAACAATTCTGGGCTGGACCTCTAGTTAATAGGTTAGTCCCAAAAATAATATAAAAGTGGATAATAAAGCCCAATAATGTCCAAAACAGTAGATAATATAGCATGGAGCAATAAAAAATTATAGATACATTGGAGACGTATCAAGAGTGGCGGCTGAAAACAAAGTGGATGCGGGATGGATCCCTAGGAAGGAGAGGGGTGGATGACTGGCGGTGGCGCGATGTGACAAAGGGCTAGATTTTAGGGTTGCTGCCTAGGAGGTTGGTCTATACCTTAGGAGAGTCCAACGAGAAACTGATGATGATTTAGGGATGTTTGGGGATGATCCAGACCCATCGGTAATGATTGCTCGGGTCGGATTCGGGACAACTCTCGGACGCGGACGAGGGGTCCGAGCACTGTGCAAGGAGGGGTCAGGTGGTTAGGAGGGGTTTCGGGGCCCTCCGATCACAATCGGATGGCTCTGGACGAGAGGGGGGGGGAGTAGGCCTAGGTGGGCTGTGAAGAGAAGGTTGGGCTAAGCTGAGAGGGAAGGCAACCCGGCAACTATTTCCGGAGACCAAAAATGTCCGATGATAGACCGGCTATACTGCCGCTATAGTTATCCGTTGGGGCGTCAAACGGACTCCGAATGCGATGAAACTTGGCAGGCGGCCTACCGACAACATAAGAACACCACATGCCAACTTTCAACCCATTCCGAGAACATTTTCCTGCCACTTATAAAATAATATTTCGGACGTGCCGCAGGCACGTGCAAGTGTGTTTGGGCTCAGAACGGACAACGGAAGGAATGGGGAGACCGGGACGGATGCAAGTTTTGAAAACATGATGATGCAATGCACATGATGACATGGCAAGATGCAACACACAAGCGAAAGACATGGCAACAACGGCGAATAACCGGAGGACACGTGGCGCATTGCACTCGGGGCGTTACAACACTCCACCACTACAAGAGGATCTTGTCCCAAGATCTAAGGATGGCACCGGAGAGAAATGGAAGAGGAAGAGAATAGGTAAAACTAAGTTGCTTCTTTGACAAATGAATGAAACCAAAGAACCTTGCGAGGTTGAACAAATTGAAAGAAATAATACAACAAAGATGAACAAAGTTGAAAACACTCCATTAGAAAAGAGGAACAAGGAACATAACTAGAACCTTGTACGTTGAAAGACATATGAAAAGGGTTGCAATGGACAAGAAGTACATGCAAGCACTCTGGTTGAAACGAGATGTACAAGGAACGATAAAGATCAATTACAACAACACTCCGGTTGGAAATGGAAGGCACTAATATGAACTTGGAAAAATGAAAGCACTTGGATGAGACTCCGGTTAGAAGAGGAATGATAGGCACAACACTCCGGTTTAATGGATAAGCAAAGTAAAGAACATGAACTTGGACAAAAATGGGATGATGGGTCGAAGAGTGCAACATCACAATGCCTCCGGAACGAACGAATAGAAGCTAGATCGTTGGGATAAAGGGACAAAGAAGAAAATGACAACTTCTGCCACAAATGAACTTGGAAAGCATCCTTGCAAAGAAGGATTGACTGATTTGTTGAAAATTATACAACAAAAGAATAAGGTTGTTGTGGGCTTATGGAAAACGTCTCAAAATTATGAGGTGAAATTCTACCACTAGCAGATACAATAGATTGGATTAATATCAACAAGGAGATGAGAAGCTAGATCGAACGAATAGAAGCTAGATCGTTGGGATAAAGGGACGATGTGGTGGTGATGGAGCTCGTGGTTCTCCGGTAGAGCTTCGCCAAGCGCGACGGAGGAGGAGGTGTTAGAGAGGGGGAGGGCTACGCCAGGGGAAGGGTGTGGCTGCCCTCCCACCCCCACTATATATAGGGGCAAGGCAGTGGGGGCCGACCCCCTAGATGCATCTAGAGGGGGGGGCAAGGGGAGGCTTGCCCCCCAAGCCAGGTGGGGGGAGCCCCCTCTCGGGTTTCCCCCAACCCTAGGCGCATGGGCCCTAGGGGGGAGTTGGCGCCCGGCCCACCTAGGGGCTGGTTCCCCTCTATATTCAGCCCATAGGGCCCTCCGGGGCAGGTGGACCCGCCCGGTGGACCCCCGGAACCCCTTCGGTGGTCCCGGTACAATAACGGTAACCCCCCGAACACTTCCGGCGACGAATAAGGACTTCCCATGTATAAATCTTCATTTGCGGACCATTTCGAAACTCCTCGTGACGTCCGGGATCTCATCTGGGACTCCGAACAACCTTCGATAACCACACACTATTTCCCATAACAACTCTAGCGTCACCGAACCTTAAGTATGTAGACCCTATGGGTTCGGGAACCATGCAGACATGACCGAGACATCTCTCCGGCCAATAACCAACAGCGGGACCTGGATACCCATGTTGGCCCACATGTTCCACGATGATCTCATCGGATGAACCGCGATGTCGGGGATTCAATCAATCCCGTATACAATTCCCTTTGTCCATCGGTATGTTACTTGCCCGAGATTCGATCGTTGGTATCTCTATACCTCGTTCAATCTCGTTATTGGCAAGTCTCTTTACTCGTTCCGTAATGCATGATCCTGATACGTCTCCGTCATATCTATAATTTTTGATTGTTCCATGCCAATATTTTACAACTTTCATATACTTTTGGCAACCTTTTATACTATTTTTGGGACTAACATATTGATCCAGTGCCCAGTGCGAGTTCCTGTTTGTTGCATGTTTTTTGTTTCGAGAATATCCATATCAAACGGAGTCCAAATGGGATAAAAACTGACGGAGATTTTTTTGGAATATATATGATTTTTGGGAAGAAAAATCCACGCGAGACGGTGCCCGAGGTGGCCATGAGGCAGGGGGGCGCGCCTGCCCTCCCTGGGCGCGCCGCTGACCCTCGTGGGCCACCTGTAAGGCGGTTGATGCCCTTCTGTCGCCGCAAGAAAGCTAATATCCGGATAGAGATCGTGTTAAAATTTCAGCCCAATCGGAGTTACGGATCTCTGGGAATATAAGAAGCGGTGAAAGGGAAGAATCTGAGAACGCAGAAACAGAGAGAGAGACAGAGAGACAGATCCAATCTCGGAGGGGCTCTCACCCCTCCTGTGACATGGAGGCCATGGACCAGAGGGGAAACCCTTCTCCCATCTAGGGAGGAGGTCAAGGAAGAAGAATAAGGAGGGGGACTCTCTCCCCCTCGCTTCCGGTGGCACCGGAACGCCGCCAGGGGCCATCATCATCACCGTGATCTACACCAACACCTCCGCCATCTTCACCAACATCTCCATCACCTTCCCCCCTCTATCTATAGCGGTCCACTCTCCCGCAACCTGCTGTACCCTCTACTTGAACATGGTGCTTTATGCTTCATATTATTATCCAATGATGTGTTGCCATCCTATGATGTCTGAGTAGATTTTCGTTGTCCTATCGGTGGTTGATGAATTGCTATGATTGATTTAATTTTCTTGTGGTTATGTTGTTGTCCTTTGGTGCCCATCATATGATTGCGCACGTGGATCACACCCTAGGGTTAGTTGTATGTTGATAGGACTATGTATTGGAGAACAAGAGTGACAGAAGCTTCAACCTAGCATAGAAATTGATGCATACGGGATTGAAGGGGGACCAATATATCTTAATGCTATGATTGGGTTTTACCTTAATGAACATTAGTAGTTGCAGATGCTTGCTAATAGTTCCAATCATAAGTGCATAGAATTCCAAGTCAGGGATGACATGCTAGCAGTGGCCTCTCCCACATAATACTTGTTATCGGTCTAGTAAAGTAGCCAATTGCTTAGGGGCAAATTTCACAACTCTTACCACCACTTTTCCACACTCGCTATATTTACTTTATTGCTTCTTTACTCACAACAGCCCCTACTTTTTATTTACGTAATCTTCATTATCTTTCAAACCTATCCAACAACACCTACAAAGTACTTCTAGTTTCATACTTGTTCTAGGTAAAGCGAACGTCAAGCGTGCGTAGAGTTGTATCGGTGGTCGATAGAACTTGAGGGAATATTTGTTCTACCTTTAGCTCCTCGTTGGGTTCGACACTCTTACTTATCAAAAACTGTTGTGATCCCCTATACGTGTGGGTTATCAAGACCTTTTTCTGGCGCCTTTGCCGAGGAGCAATAGGGTGGGGTGAATATTCTCGTGTGTGCTTGTTTGCTTTATCACTAAGTAATTTTTATTTGTTGTTCTTAGTTGTTTTCTATCTTTAGTTATGGGTAGGAAACACAAAATACCAAAAAAAGTAGTTGTACCTACTAAACCAATGGTTGAAGAACCACTCAAAATCTATCACACTGCTGAAGCCTATTACTTGGATCATCTTCGATCCCTATGTGCTCGTGCTGAAACCCCAACTAGCTTAGTTGAGGGAAAATCCTTAGATGAGCATGCTTGTTATGTGCGACACCAAATATATGAAAAAGGGAAACTTTTACTGGATCAAATTCATCATTTGTAATGCTATGCTTGCAATTTATGTGAAATATATGATTTTACTTGTTGTTCTGAAAACCCTAAGAAACACCTTCCCTATCAATGTGAGTTTGGTGATAATGGAATCGTATCTTCATATGCTAAGGGTGTTTATAATTACTATGATGTTCAACAAATTGAAGAATTTGTTGCTTTTAAGGGTGCTTACGAATTGCTTCTTTAACTAAAAAGTATGATGCTACTCTTTACAAATCTGAAAATTTTGCCATACTTAAATATTGCTAATATAATTATGCTTCTAATGCCTATGTTGAACCATATATTGAGGACTACTCCCCTATCCAAGAAGATACTAATATTTTGCAGGAGTCTATGGAAGAAGAAATTGATGAAACTGTGAGCTCATTGGATGAAAAAGATGAGGAGGAGAGCGAAGAACAAAAGGAGGAAGAGCGGATTAGCTACCCGTGCCCACCTTCTAATGAGAGTAACTCTTCAACTAATACATTGTTTAATTTCCCTTCGTGCTTACCGGAGGATGATTGCTATGATGATTGTTATGATCCCGTTGATTCTTTTGAAATATCCCTTTTTGATGATGCTTGCTATGCTTATGGCCAAGATGCCAATATGAATTATGCTTATGGAGATGAACTTGCTATAGTTCCTTATGTTAAACATGAAATTGTTGCTATTGCACCCACACATGATAGTCCTATTATCCTTTTGAATTCTCCAAACTACACTATATCGGAGAAGTTTGCTCTTATTAAGGAATATATTGATGGGTTGCCTTTTACCATTGCACATGATGATTTTGATGAATATAATATGCATGTGCTTGCTGCTCCTACTTGCAATTATTATGGGAGAGGAACTATATCTCCACCTCTCTATGTTTCCAATATGATAAAATTGCAAGAAACTGTTTATACTATGCATTGGCCTTTACTTTGTGGGCATGAATTGTTCTTTTATGACATGCCGATGCATAGGAAGAGAGTTAGACTTTGTCATTACATGATATATGTTACCTTGTGCTCACCACTAAATTACAAATCATTGTTAATTAAAATTGGCTTTGATATACCTTGGGATCCGGGTGGATCCATTACTTGAGCACTATATGCCTAGCTTAATGGCTTTAAAGAAAGTGTTGCCAGGGAGACAACCCGAAAGTTTTAGGGAGTCATTTATTTCTGTTGAGTGCTTTTATATAGTTTTAAAAGAACAAAATAAAGAGGGGAACCCAAAACTTTTTCAAAAAGGAAAGTGAAAGTGAGAAAGACAATCACTGTTGAAGTGGGAGAGCTCCTTGAACTTTGTTCATGCTCATGGCAACTTTGTGAATCTTGATTACAGAAACTTTTCAACAAAAATAATTATCCCCTTGTACAATTACATTGTATTATAAAAATAATGTGCCAAGGTTTGCCTTTAGGATGTTTACATATGCTTGATGGTTTGTACTGTGCAGGACAGAAACTTTGGCTGTAGTGCGCGATTTTACATTTTTAGCTGGAACATTAAATGGTTCAGATTATTTTTGCACTGTCTTCCTATGCAAATTTTTTATTTTTCCTAATTTTGGTAGAATTTTTCAAGTATCAGAAGTATGGTTAATGTTCAGATTATTACAGACTGTTCTGTTTTAGACAGATTCTGTTTTTGATGCATAGTTTGCTTGTTTTGATGAAACTATCAATTTATATTAGTGGATCAAGCCATGAAAAAGTTATATTACAGTATACAAAATGAAAAAAAAATATGAATTAGTTTTCAACAGTACTTAGAGTAGTGATTTGCTTTATTATACTAACGGATCTTACCGAGTTTTCTGTTGAAGTTTTGTGTGGATGAAGTGTTTGATGATCGAGAAGGTCTCGATGTGAGAAGAAGGAAGAGAGGCAAGAGCTCAAGCTTGGGGATGCCCGAGGCACCCCAAGTAAATATTCAAGTATACTCAAGCTTCTAAGCTTGGGGATGCCCCGGAAGGCATCCCCTCTTTCTTCAACAAGTATCGGTATGTTTTCGGATTCGTTTCGTTCATGCGATATGTGCAATCTTTGAGCGCCTTTTGCATTTAGTTTTCATTTTTATTTTATGCACCATGCTGGTATGAGGTAGTCCTTGGTTGATTTATAGAATGCTCTATGCACTTCACTTACATCTTTTGAGTATGGCTTTATAGAATGCTTCATGTGCTTCACTTATATCATTTGAAGTTTGGATTGCCTGTTTCTCTTCACTTAGACAACCGCCATTTGTAGAATGCTCTTTTGCTTCACTTATATTTGTTAGAGCGTGGGCATATCTTTTGTAGAAATAATTAAACTCTCTTGCTTCACTTATATCTATTTAGAGAGATGACAGGAACTGGTCATTCACATGGTTGGTCATAAAATCCTACATAAACTTGTAGATCGCTGAATATGATATGTTTGATTCCTTGCAATAGTTTTGCGATATAAAGATGATGATATTAGAGTCATGCTAGTGTGTAGTTGTGGATTGTAGAAATACTTGTGTTGAGGTTTGTGATTCCCATAGCATGCACGTATGGTGAACCGTTATGTGATGAAGTCGGAGCATGATTTATTTATTGATTGTCTTCCTTATGAGTGGCGGTCGGGGACGAGCGATGGTCTTTTCCTACCAATCTATCCCCCTAGGAGCATGCGCATAGTACTTTGTTTCGATAGCTAATAGACTTTTGCAATAAGTATGTGAGTTCTTTATGACTAATGTTGAGTCCATGGATTATACGCACTCTCACCCTTCCACCGTTGCTAGCCTCTCTACTACCGGGCAACTTTCGCCGGTACCATAAACCCACCATATACCTTCCTCAAAACATCCACCATACCTACCTATCATGGCATTTCCATAGCCATTCCGAGATATATTGCCATGCAACTTCCATCATCATCATATACATGACTTGAGCATTCATTGTCATATTTCTTTGCATGATCGTAAGATAGCTAGCATGATGTTTTCATGGCTTGTCCGTTTTTTGATGTCATTGCTACGCTAGATCATTGCACATCCCGATATACTGCCGGAGGCATTCATATAGAGTCATATCTTTGTTGTAAGTAAATAAAAGTGTGATGATCATCATTATTAAGCATTGCCCCAGTGAGGAAAGGATGATGGAGACTATGATTCCCCCACAAGTCGGGATGAGACTCCGGACTTTAAAAATAAATAAAAGAGGCCAAAGAAGCCCAAATAAAAAAAATAGGCCAAAGAAGCCCACCAAAAAAATAATAAAAAAATAAAAAATAAAAAAAATAAAAAAAGAGATAAAAAGAGAGAAGGGGCAGTGCTACTATCCTTTTTCCACACTTGTGCTTCAAAGTAGCACAATGTTCTTCATATGGAGAGTCTCTTGAGTTATCGCTTTCATATACTAGTGGGAATTTTCATTATAGAACTTGGCTTGTATATTCCAATGACGGGCTTCCTAAATTGCCCGAGGTCTTCATGAGAAAGCAAGTTGGATGCACACCCACTTAGTTTCAGTTGGAGCTTTCATACACTTATAGCTCTAGTGCATCCATTGCATGGCAATCCCTACTCACTCACATTGATATCTATTGATGGGCATCTCCATACCCCATTGATACGCCTAGTTGATGTGAGACTATCTTATCCTTTTTGTCTTCTCCACAACTACCATCCTATTCCACCTATAGTGCTATGTCCATGGATCACGCTCATGTATTGCGTGAAAGTTGAAAAGGTTTGAGAATGTCAAAAGTATGAAACAATTGCTTGGCTTGTCATCGGGGTTGTGCATGATGTGAATATTTTGTGTGGTGAAGGTGGAGCATAGCCAGACTATATGATTTTGTAGGGATAACTTTCTTTGGCCATGTTATTTTGAAAAGACATGATTGCTTTATTAGTAGGCTTGAAGTATTATTGTTTTTATGTCAAATGATAGACTATTTCTTTGAATCACTCGTATCTTAATATTCATGCCATGATTAGATATGTGATCAAGATTATGCTAGGTAGCATTCCACATCAAAAATTATCTTTTTTTATCATTTACCTACTCGAGGACGAGCAGGAATTAAGCTTGGGGATGCTGATACGTCTCCGTCATATCTATAATTTTTGATTGTTCCATGCCAATATTCTACAACTTTCATATACTTTTGGCAACCTTTTATACTATTTTTGGGACTAACATATTGATCCAGTGCCCAGTGCCAGTTCCTGTTTGTTGCATGTTTTTTGTTTCACAGAATATCCATATCAAACGGAGTCCAAATGGGATAAAAACTGACGGATATTTTTTTGGAATATATATGATTTTTGGGAAGAAAAATCCACGCGAGACGGTGCCCGAGGTGGCCATGAGGCAGGGGGCGCGCCCCTGACCCTCGTGGGCCACCCGCAAGGCGGTTGATGCCCTTGTTTCTCCGCAAGAAAGCTAATATCCGGATAGAGATTGTGTTAAAATTTCAGCCCAATTGGAGTTATGGATCTCTGGGAATATAAGAAACGGTGAAAGGGAAGAATCTGAGAACACAGAAACAGAGAGAGACAGATCCAATCTCGGAGGGGCTCTCACCCCTCCCGTGCCATGGAGGCCATGGACTAGAGGGGAAACCCTTCTCCCATCTAGGGAGGAGGTCAAGGAAGAAGAAGGAGGAGGGGGGCTCTCTCCCCCTCGCTTCCGGTGGCGCCGGAACGCCGCCAGGGGCCATCATCATCACCGCGATCTACACCAACACCTCCGCCATCTTCACCAACATCTCCATCACCTTCCCCCCTCTATCTACAGCGGTCCACTCTCCCGCAACCCACTGTACCCTCTACTTGAACATGGTGCTTTATGCTTCATATTATTATCCAATGATGTGTTGCCATCCTATGATGTCTGAGTAGATTTTCATTGTCCTATTGGTGGTTGATGAATTGCTATGATTGATTTAATTTGCTTGTGGTTATGTTGCTGTCCTTTGGTGCCCATCATATGATTGTGCGCGTGGATCACACCCTAGGGTTAGTTGTATGTTGATAGGACTATGTATTGGAGGGCAAGAGTGACAGAAGCTTCAACCTAGCATAGAAATTGATGCATACATGATTGAAGGGGGACCAATATATCTTAATGCTATGGTTGGGTTTTACCTTAATGAACATTAGTAGTTGGGGATGCTTGCTAATAGTTCCAATCATAAGCGCATAGAATTCCAAGTCAGGGGTGACATGCTAGCAGTGGCCTCTCCCACATAATACTTGCTATCGGTCTAGTAAAGTAGTCAATTGCTTAGGGGCAAATTTCACAACTCTTACCACCACTTTTCCACACTCGCTATATTTACTCTATTGCTTCTTTACTCACAACAGCCCCTACTTTTTATTTACGTAATCTTTATTGTCTTGCAAACCTATCCAACAACACATACAAAGTACTTCTAGTTTCATACTTGTTCTAGGTAAAGCGAACGTCAAGCGTGCGTAGAGTTGTATCGGTGGTCGATAGAACTTGAGGGAATATTTGTTCTAGATTTAGCTCCTCATTGGGTTCGACACTCTTACTTATCGAAAACTGTTGCGATCCCCTATACTTGTGGGTTATCAGATCCCGTGGCTAACTCCTTAGTCACATTGAGCTCGTTATGATGATGCATTACCGAGTGGGCCCAGAGATACCTCTCCGTCATACGGAGTGACAAATCCCAGTCTCGATTCCTGCCAACCCAACAGATACTTTCAAAGATACCTGTAGTGCAGCTTTATTGCCACCCAGTTACGTTGTGACGTTTGATACACCCAAAGCATTCCTACGGTATCCGGGAGTTTCACAATCTCATGGTCTAAGGAAATGATACTTGACATTATAAAAGCTTTAGCAAACGAACTACACGATCTTGTGCTACGCTTAGGATTGGGTCTTGTCCATCACATCATTCTCCTAGTGATGTGATCCTGTTATCAATGACATCCTATGTCCATGGTCAGGAAACCATGACCATCTATTGATCAACGAGCTAGTCAACTAGAGGCTTACTAGGGACATATTACGATCAATGTATTCACACATGTATTGCGGTTTCCGGTTAATACAATTATAGCATGAACAATAGACAATTATCATGAACACGAAAAATATAATAATAACAACTTTAATATTGCCACTAGGGCATATTTCCAACAGTCTCCCACTTGCACTAGAGTCAATAATCTAGTTACATTGTGATGAGTTGAACACCCATAGAGTTCTGGTGTTGATCATGTTTTGCTCGCGGAAGAGGTTTAGTCAACGGATCTGCGACATTCAGATCCGTATACACTTTACAAATATCTATGTCTCCATCCTGAATATATTCATGAATGGAGTTGAAGCGACGCTTGATATGCCTGGTCTTCTTGTGAAACCTGGGCTCCTTGGCAAGGGAAATAGCTCCAGTGTTGTCACAGAAGAGAGTCATCGGGCCCGACGCATTGGGAATAACTCCTAGGTCGGTGATGAACTCCTTCATCCAGACTGCTTCCTGTGCTGCCTCCAAGGCTGCTCTGTACTCTGCTTCACATGTAGATCCTGCCATGATGCTTTGCTTGCAACTGCACCAGCTGACTGCCCCACCATTCAAAATGTACACGCATCCGTTTTGTGACTTGGAGTCATCCAGATCTGTGTCCAAGCTAGAATCGACGTAACCCTTTATGACGAGCTCTTCGTCACCTCCATAAATGAGAAACATATCCCTAGTCCTTTTAAGGTACTATAGGATATTCTTGACCGCTGTCTAGTGTTCCAAGCCGGGATTACTTTGGTACCTCCCTACCAAACTTATGGCAAGGTTCACATCAGGTCTGGTACACATCATGGCATACATAATAGACCCTATGGCTGATGCATAGGGGATGACACTCATCTTTTCTCTATCTTCTACCGAGGTCGGGCATTGAGCCGTGCTCAATTTCACACCTTGCAATACAGGCAAGAACCCCTTCTTGGACTGATCCATATTGAACTTCTTCAATATCTTGTCAAGGTATGTGCTTTGCAAAAGACCAATGAGGTGTCTCGATCTATCTCTATAGATCTTGATGCCTAATATGTAAGCAGCTTCCCTAAGGTCCTTCATAGAAAAACACTTATTCAAGTAGGCCTTTATGCTTTCCAAAAATTCTATATCATTTCCCATCAATAGTATGTCATCCACATATAATATGAGAAATGCTAGAGAGCTCCCACTCACTTTCTTGTGAACACAGGCTTCTCCATAAGTCCGCGTAAACCCAAATGCTTTGATCATCTCATCAAAGCGAATGTTCCAACTCCGAGATGCTTGCACCAGCCCATAGATTGAGCGTTGGAGCTTGCATACCTTGTCAGCATTCTTAGGATCGACAAAACCTTCCGGCTGCATCATATACAATTCTTCCTTAAGGAAACCATTAAGGAATGCCGTTTTGACGTCCATTTGCCATATCTCATAATCATAGAATGCGGCAATTGCTAACATGATTCAGACGGACTACAGCTTCGCTACGGGTGAGAAGGTCTCATCGTAGTCAACCCCTTGAACTTGTCGATAACCCTTAGCGACAAGCCGAGCCTTATAGATGGTCACGTTACCATCCGTGTCAGTCTTCTTCTTAAAGATCCATTTATTTTCTATGGCTTGCCAATCATCGGGCAAGTCTGTCAAAGTCCATACTTCATTTTCATACATGGATCCTATCTCGGATTTCATGGCTTCAAGCCATTTGTTGGAATCCGGGCCCGTCATCGCTTCTTCATGGTTTGAAGGTTCACCGTTATCTAACAACATGATTTCCAGGACAGGGTTGAAGTACCACTCTGGTGCAGAACGTGTCCTCATGGACCTACAAAGTTCAATAGCAACTTGATCCAAAGTTTCATGATCATGATCATTAACTTCCTCTCTAGTCGGTGCAGGCACCACAGAAACATCTTCCTGAGCTGCACTACTTTCCGGTTCAAGAGGTGGTACCTCATCAAGTTCTACTTTCCTCCCATTTACTTCTTTCGAGAGAAACTCTTTCTCTAGAAAGGAGCCATTCTTGGCAGCAAAGATCTTGCCTTCGGATCTGAGGTAGAAGGTATACCCGATAGTTTCCTTAGGTTATCCTATGAAGACGCATTTTTCCGACTTGGGTGCTACGTCTTGAGCTTGCGTTGGTTTTCCCCGAAGAGGAAGGGATGATGCAGTAGAGTAGCGTAAGTATTTCCCTCAGTTTTTGAGAACCAAGGTATCAATCCAGTAGGAGGCCACGCTCAAGTCCCTTGTACCTGCACAAAACGATAGCTACTCGCAACCAACGTGATTAGAGGTTGTCAATCCCTTCACGGTCACTTACGAGAGTGAGATCTGATAGATATAATATTTTTGGTATTTTTGGTATAAAGATGCAAAGTAAAAAGTAAAGGCAAAGTAAAAAGCAAAGCAAGATTAAAGTGATGGAGATTGATATGATGAGAATAGACCCGTGGGCCATAGGTTTCACTAGTGGCTTCTCTCAAGAGCATAAGTATTCTACGGTGGGTGAACAAATTACTGTTGAGCAATTGACAGAATTGAGCATAGTTATGAGAATATCTAGGCATGATCATGTATATAGGCATCACGTCCGTGAAAAGTAAACCGAAACGATTCTGCATCTACTACTATTACTCCACTCATCGACCACTATCCAGCATGCATCTAGAGTATTAAGTTAAAAACAGAGTAACGCCTTAAGCAAGATGACATGATGTAGAGAGATAAATTCATGCAATATGAAATAAACCCCATCTTGTTATCCTTGATGGCAATGATACAATACGTGCCTTGCTGCCCCTTCTGTCACTAGGAAAGGACACCGCAAGATCGAACCCAAAGCTAACCACTTCTCCCATGGCAAGAACTACCAATCTAGTTGGCCAAACCAAACGGATAATTCGAAGAGACTTGCAAAGATAACCAATCATACATAAAAGAATTCATAGAAGATTCAAATATTATTCATAGATAGACTTGATCATAAACCCACAATTCATCGGTCTCAACAAACACACCGCAAAAAAGAAGATTACATCGAATAGATCTCCACAAGAGAGGGGGAGAACTTTGTATTGAGATCCAAAAAGAGAGAAGAAGCCATCTAGCTACTAACTATGGACCCGAAGGTGTAAGGTAAACTACTCACACTTCATCGGAGGGGCTAGGATGATGTAGAAGCCCTCCGTGGTGACGGCACTCTTCCGGCGGAGCTCCGGAACAGGCCCCAAGATGGGATCTCGTGGATACAGAAAGTTGCGGCAGTGGAATTACGTTTTTGGCTCCTGTTCTGATCGTTTGGGGGTACGTATGTATATATAGGAGGAAGGAGTACGTCGGCGGAGCACCAAGGGGCCCACGAGGTAGGGGGGCGCGCCCTAGGAGGGGGCACCCCCCACCCTCGTGACCTCCTCTTTGACTCCTTGGAGTAGGGTCCAAGTCTCCTGGATCACGTTCAGTGAGAAAATCACGTTCCCAAAGGTTTTATTCCGTTTGGACTCCGTTTGATATTTTGTTTCTCCGAAACACTGAAATAGGCAAAAAACAACAATTCTGGGCTGGGCCTCCGGTTAATAGGTTAGTCCCAATAATAATATAAAAGTGGAAAATAAAGCCCAATATAGTCCAAAACAGTAGATAATATAGCATGGAGCAATCAAAAATTAGAGATACGTTGGAGACGTATCAGGCATCCCCAAGCTTAATTCCTGCTCGTCCTCGAGTAGGTAAATGATAAAAAGAGAATTTTTGATGCGGAGTGCTACTTGGCATAATTTCAATGCAAATCTTCTTAATTGTGATATGAATATTCAGATTAGAAAGATTCAAGACAAAAGTTTATATTGACATAAAAATAATAATACTTCAAGCATACTAACAAAGCAATTATGTCTTCTCAAAATAACATGGCCAAAGAAAGTTATCCCTACAAAATCATATAGTCTGGCTATGCTCCATCTTCACCACACAAGGTATTTAAATCATGCACAACCTCGATGACAAGCCAAGCAATTGTTTCATACTCTAACTTTTTCAAAACTTTTTCAATCTTCACGCAATACATGAGCGTGAGCCATGGATATAGCACTATAGGTGGAATAGAATGGTGGTTGTGGAGAAGACAAAAAGGAGGGGAAGATAGTCTCACATCAACTAGGCGTACCAACGGGCTATGGAGATGCCCATCAATAGATATCAATGTGAGTGAGTAGGGATTGCCATGCAACAGATGCACTAGAGCTATAAATGTATGAAAGCTCAAAAAGAAACTAAGTGGGTGTGCATCCAACTTGCTTGCTCATGAAGACCTAGGGCAATTTGAGGAAGCCCATCATTGGAATATACAAGCTAGGTTCTATAATGTAAAATTCCCACTAGTATATGAAAGTGATAACATGAGAGCCTCTCTGCTATGAAGATCATGGTGCTACTTTGAAGCACAAGTATGGTAAAAGGATAGTAGCATTGCTCCTTTTTATTTATTTTCTTTTTTGGGCCTTCTTTTTTCTTTGGCCTTTTTTTATTGGGAGAATGCTCTATTAAATGATGATCATCACACTTTTATTTATTTACAACTAAATGATTACAACTCGATTCTAAAACAAAGTATGCCTCTATATGGATGCCTCCGGTGGTGTACCGGGATATGCAATGAATCAAGAGTGACAAGTATGAAAAAAATTATGAACGGTGGCTTTGCCACAAATACTATGTCAACTACATGATCATGCTAAGCAATATGACAATGATGAATGTGTCATGATGAACTAGATGGTGGAAAGTTGCATGGCAATATATCTCGGAATGGCTATGGAAATGCCATAATATGTAGGTATGTTGGCTGTTTTGAGGAAGGTATATGGTAGGTGTATGATACCGGCGAAAGGTGCGCGGTATTAGAGAGGCTAGCAAAGGTGGAAGGGTGAGAGTGCGTATGATCCATGGACTCAACATTAGTCATAAAGAACTCATACACTTATTGAAAAAATCTAGAAGTTATCAAAGCAAAGTATTACGCGCATGCTCCTAGGGGGATAGATTGGTAGGAAAAGACCATCGCTCGTCCCCGACCGCCACTCATAAGGAAGACAATCAATAAATAAATCATGCTCCGACTTCATCACATAACGGTTCACCATACGTGCATGCTACGGGAATCGCAAACTTTAACACAAGTATTCTTTAAATTCACAACTACTCAACTAGCATGACTTTAATATTATCACCTCCATATCTCAAAACAATTATCATGCTTCATTCTTTTCTTAGTATTCAACACACTCAAAATAAAGTTTCACAAATCTTGAATACCAAGCATAATATTATTAAGCAAATTACCATGCTATTAAGACTCTCAAAATAATTTAAGTGAAGCATGAGAGATCAATAGTTTCTTTAAAACAAATCCACCACCGTGCTCTAAAAGATCTAAGTGAAGCACATAGAGCAAAATTATAACTCAAAAGATATAAGTGAAGCACATAGAGCAAAACTACATAGCTCAAAAGATATAAGTGAAGCACATAGAGCAAAACTATTTAGCTCAAAAGATATAAGTGAAGCACATAGAGCAAAACTACTTAGCTCAAAATATATAAGTGAATCACATAGAGCAAAACTACATAGCTCAAAAGATATAAGTGAAGCACATAGAGCAAAACTACTTAGCTCAAAAGATATAAGTGAAGCACATAGAGTATTCTATCAAATTTTAATTCATGTATGGATTTCTCAAAAGGTGTGTACAGCAAGGATGATTGTGGCATACTAAGACACAAAGACACAAATAATACAAGACGCTCCAAGCAAAACACATATCATGTTGGTGAATAAAAATATAGCTCCAAGTAAATTACCGATGAAAGTGGATGAAAGAGGGGATGCCTTCCGGGGCATCCCCAAGCTTTGACTTTTTGGTGTCCTTGGATTATATTGGGGGTTCCATGGGCATCTCCAAGCTTAGGCTCTTGCCACTCCTTGTTCCATAATCCATCAAAAGAATTCACCCAAAACTTGAAAACTTCACAACACAAAACTTAAAGTAGAAAACTCGTGAGCTCCGTTAGCGAAAGAAAACAAAAGACCACTTCAAGGTACTGTAATGAAATCATTTTTTATTTATATTGGTGTTAAACCTACTGTATTCCAACTTCTCTATGGATTATAAACTATTTTACTAACCATAGATTCATCAAAATAAGCAAACAACACATGAAAAACAGAATCTGTCAAAAACAGAACAGTCTGTAGTAATCTGTAGCTAGCGCAAGATCTGGAACCCCAAAAATTCTAAAATAAATTGCTGGACGTGAGGAATTTATCTATTAATAATATGCAAAAATAATTAACTAAATATAACTCTCCAAATAAAAATGACATCAGTTCTCGTGAGCGCTAAAGTTTCTGTTTTTTACAGCAAGTTCAACAAGACTTTCCCCAAGTCTTCCCAACGGTTCTACTTGGCACAAACACTAATTAAACACAAAAAACACAACCAAAACATAGGCTAAATAATTTATTTATTACTAAGCAGGAGTAAAAATCTAGGAATAAAAATAAAATTGGGTTGCCTCCCAACAAGCGCTATCGTTTAACGCCCCTAGCTAGGCATAAAAGCGAGGATAGATCTAGGTATTGCCATCTTTGCTAGGCAATCCATAAGTGGCTCTCATGATAGTTTCATATGGAAAATTTATTTTCTTTCTTGGAAAGTGTTCCATGCCCTTTTTTAATGGAAATTGAAATTTAATATTCCCTTCCTTCATATCAATGATCGCACCAACCGTTCTAAGGAAAGGTCTACCAAGAATAATAGGGCAAGAAGGATTGCAATCTATATCAAGAACAATGAAATCTACGGGCACATAATTCCTATTTGCAACAATAAGAACATCATTAATCCTTCCCATAGGTTTCTTAATACTAGAATCTGCAAGATGCAAGTTTAGAGAGCAATCATCAAAATTACGGAAATCTAGCAAATCACACAAAGTCTTGGGAATAGTAGAGACACTAGCACCCAAATCACACAAAGCATAAAACTCATGATCTTTAATTTTAATTTTAATAGTTGGTTCCCACTCATCATAGAGTTTTCTAGGGATAGAAACTTTCAACTCAAGTTTTTCTTCATAAGATTGCATCAAGGCATCAACAATATGTTCGGTGAAGGCTTTATGTTGACTATAAGCATGTGGAGAATTTAGCACGGATTGCAACAAGGAAATACAATCAACTAAAGAGCAACTTTCATAATTAAATTCCTTGAAATCCAATATAGTGGGTTTAGCAACATCTAGATTTTTATTTCTTTCAATCCCACTTTCATCAATTTCATCATTAAGATCTAAATACTCCGAATTTTTAGAACGCCTTCTAGGTAAAGGAAGATCATATTCAGTTTCATCAAGATTCATATTGAAAAACAAAGATTTAATAGGGGACACATCAATAACTTTTAGATCTTCATCTTGATTTTCATACGAATTGGAGGAACACGCTTTAATAAAGGAATCTTTGGAAGCACGATCCTAGCGGTTCTTTCCTTGCACTCATCAATGGAAATTCTCATGGCTTTGAGAGACTCATTGATATCATGCTTAGGAGGAATAGATCTAAGCTTTAAAGAATCAATATCAAGAGAAATTCTATCAACGTTTCTAGCCAAATCATCAACTTTAAGCAATTTCTCTTCAAGCAAAGCATTAAAATTCTTTTGTGAATTCATAAACTCTTTAACACTATTCTCAAATTCAGAGGGCATCTTATTATAATTTCCATAAGAGTTGTTGTAGGAATTCCCATAATTATTAGAAGGATTACTATGATATGGCCTAGGATTAAAATTCCCTCTATAAGCGTTGTTACCAAAATTATTCCTACCAAAAAAATTCACATCCATAGATTCATTGTTATTCTCAATCAAAGTAGACAAAGGCATATCATTAGGATTAGAAGAAACACTCTTAGTAGCAAATAATTTCATAAGTTCATCCATCTTTCCACTCAACACATTGATTTCTTCTATCGCATGCACTTTTTTATTAGAAGATCTTTCAGTATGCCATTGAGAATAATTAACCATAATATTATCTAGGAGTTTAGTAGCATCTCCTAAAGTGATTTCCATAAAAGTGCCTACCGCGGCCGAATCTAAAAGATTTCTAGAAGCAAAATTCAATCCGGCATAATTTTTTTGTATAATCATCCACAAATTCAAACCATGAGTAGGGCAATTACGTATCATTAATTTCATTCTCTCCCAAGCTTGTGCAACATGTTCATGATCAAGTTGTTTAAAGTTCATAATATCGTTTCTAAGAGAGATGATCTTAGCGGGAGGAAAATACTTAGAGATAAAAGCATCTTTGCACTTGTTCCATGAATCAATACTATTTTTAGGCAAAGACGAAAACCAAGCTTTAGCACGATTTCTAGAGAAAAAGGAAATAGCTTCAATTTAACGACATCATTATCGACGTCTTTTTTCTTTTGCATATCACATAAATCAACGAAGCTATTCAGATGAGTAGCGACATATTCACTAGGAAGGCCGGCGAATTGATCTTTCATAACAAGATTCAACAAAGCAACATTGATTTCACAAGATTCTGTATTAGCAAGAGGAGCAATCGGAGTGCTAAGGAAATCATTATTATTGGTATTGGTGAAGTCACACAATTTAGTATTATCTTGAGCCATCGCGACAAACAAGCAATCTAACACACGAGCAAACAAAAAGCAAGCAGGCAAAAGAGGCAAATAGAGAGGGAGGATAGAGAGAGAGGGCGAATAAAACGGCAAGGGTGAAGTGGGGGAGAGGAAAACGAGAGGCAAATGACAAATAATGTAATGCGAGAGATAGGGATTGTGATGGTGAAAGCACAAGTGCTCCCTGGGTGGTTTTGGTAATTAATGTCAACATATCTCTTGTTGGACTAACACTTTTACCTAGTATGTTTTAGATAAGTTCAACAATGGAGTGGCATGGACTAGAGGATGTGGAACCCCTTCAAGATGCTAAGGACAAAGGATTGGCTCAAGCTTCAAGATCAAGACTCTACATTTTCTATTTTAGTGATCCAAGATCACATTGAGTCTATAGGAAAAGCCAATACTATCAAGAGGGGATGAGGTGTTGCTTAATGGCTTGCTTGCTCAAAGTGCTTAGTGATATGCTCCAAAACACTCAACTACCTTCCCACATCCACATATGACCTAAACCAAAAGTCAAACTCGGCCCCACCGATTCCTTCTATCCGGAGCCACTGAGTTCAGTTAATATAGCCACTGCCAGAAACCCTAATCAGTTCGGTCTCACCGAGATGGGCTTGCAAACTCTCTGTTACCTGTTGCAATATTTTCGGTCCCACCGAGATATGCAATCGGCCCCACCGAGTTTGCTTGGCCAACTCTCTGTTTCACTTATTACCCAAATCAGTCCCACCGAGTTTGAGTAATTGGTCAAACCGAGTTTTGGTTTTACCCTAACCCTAGCACATCCGTTCCACCGAGTTGAACTAGTCGGTCCCACCAAAAACCCTAACGGTCACTAGGTTTACTAAATCGGTCCGACCAAGTTTTTCCCTTCGGTCTCACCGAGATTGGTAAATTGAGTGTAACGGTTAGATTTTGTGTGGAGGCTATATATACCCCTCCACCACTCTTCATTCGTGGAGAGAGCCATCAGAACATACCTACACTTCCAATACACATTTTCTGAGAGAGAACCACCTACACTTGTGTTGAGGTCAAGATATTCCATTCCAACCATATGAATCTTGATCTCTAGCCTTCCCCAAGTTGCTTTCCACTCAAATCTTCTTTCCACCAAATCCAAATCCTGTGAGAGGGAGTTGAGTATTGGGGAGACTATCATTTGAAGCACAAGAGCAAGGAGTTCATCATCAACACACCATTTGTTACTTCTTGGAGAGTGGTGTCTCCTAGATTGGCTAGGTGTCACTTGGGAGCCTCCAACAAGATTGTGGAGTTGAACCAAGGAGTTTGTAAGGGCAAGGAGATCGCCTACTTCGTGAAGATCTGCCGCTAGTGAGGCAAGTCCTTCGTGGGCGACGGCCGTGATGGAATAGACAAGGTTGCTTCTTCGTGGACCCTTCGTGGGTGGAGCCCTCCGTGGACTCGCGCAACCGTTACCCTCCGTGGGTTGAAGTCTCCATCAACGTGGATGTACGATAGCACCACCTATCGGAACCACGACAAAAACATCCGTGTCTCCAATTGCATTTGAACACTCCAAACCCTTCTCCTTACATTCTTGCAAGTTGCATGCTTTACTTTCCGCTGCTCATATACTCATTGCATGCTTGCTTGATATGTATTGTGTTTGTTAAACTTGTTCTTAAACTCCACTTAAACTTAAGAATTTTAAAAATGGTAACTTTTGGCACTTAGTGTCTAATCACCCCCCTCTAGACACCTCTTCTCGATCCTTTCGATTGGTATCAGAGCATTGGTCTCCATTGCCTTGGTTTAAACACCATTGGAGGAAGATGGATGTGTCTACTTTGGGGAGTCTTAGACATAGAGTGCCTATTCTTGATGAAGAGTATTTTCATGAGTGGAAAAATGAAATGCTTGAGATTTTCAATGAATATCATTTGAACAAGTACATTACTAGCCCTTGTGCACCTCATGTTGATCCTTTGCACCCTACCCTAGATGAAGATATTGACATGATTCGCAATCTTAGAACTGTTAATCTTATCACTAGAGGCTTGCCTAGAAACTTGATTGGATGTTTGCCGACTCTTAAGTGTGCCTACACCATATGGAAATTTCTTGAGGAACTCTTTCCTAATTACTCCTTGAAAGATCTAGATGAAATCCTCCATAAGTCTATTGCTTTGATTAAGATGAGTTCCAATGATCCCAAATTTGGTGACGGCTTATTTGAGCTTACTGATCTTACGAGTGCCAAAGGAGATGTTGGAATCATTAGCAATATAATTTCCAGAGCTATTAGAATTCATAAAGATAACTATAGAAATGATGGTTTATCTAATGAATTGCCCTCTCTAGGAATTGATCAATCACAAGATGATGTTGAACATGAATACTCAGATGAGGATGATGATGATGATAATGATAGTGACTATGATCTCGATGATGCGATGAGACACTTTGGTCTTATGGTAAATCTTCGCGGATACATGGCTGGAGGAAAGGAATGGGTCCTTGATAGTGGATATACTTGTAACGCCCCGATTCCGATGTGCCAGGTGTCTTCTAGTTATTCGCTATTGTTGCCTTGTCATTTGCTTGCGTGTTGCATCTTATCATGTCATCATGTGCATTGCATCATCATGTTTTAAAACTTGCATTCGTCCGGGTTATCCGAGTTCTCTCCATTGTCCGTTCTGAGCCCAGACACACTTGCACGCGCCCGCGGCATGTCCGAAATATTATTTTATAAGTGGCCGGAAAATGTTCTCGGAATGGGATGAAACTTGGCGTGCAGTCTTATTATGGTGTGTTCAGAGCGCCTGTCAAGTTTCGTCGCATTCAGAGCTCGTTTGATAGCCCAACCATTATATATATAGCGGCACCGTTGTCGGTATTTTCGTCGGACGTTTTCGTTCTTCGGAAACCCGTGTTGGGCTGTAGTTCTTTTCTCTCCTCTCAGTCCATGGCCCTCTACACATCCCTTCTAGCCCATCTACCTAACCCCCTCCGCTCCGGAACATCCAATTGCGATCGAACGGTTCCGAAACGGGTTAAAACCCCCCTCTCCTAGCCCCTGCCTATAAATGGACGCCCTACCCTTCCATTTTTGAAACCCTAGCCCCTCCTCGTTTTTCCGCAGCTACCCTCTCCACCGCCACCACTTGTCGCGCCCCCATCGGCCAGCTCGCCGCCGGCGATGCGCGCAGCCAATCATGCGCTGCCACGTCGCGCCCAACGCCTCCACCAGCCCCACGGCCCGCCTGGCCCAACCGAGGCCCGCCCGGGCGAGACCCCCTTCGCTCGCAGCCGCCAAGGCTGTTCCTCCTCGATCCGACCTGGATCAGCAGGGAGCCGGAGCGCTGCTCTTCCCCGCCGCGCCGGCGAGTCCGCCTGCCTGCGGCCGTCGTCGGAGCCGTCGGTCACTGCCGCCCCAGGTCATCAATGCCGCCGCCCGGCCCTCGATTCCTCTCTGCTCCTTCTCCTCACTAGCTCTCTCCCTCCCTCTGTTGCCGCAGGGAACCACCGGCGTTGGAGCTTCCGCTGCCGCCGTCGATCATCGATGGGCACGCCGACCCCGGATCCGGCCACTACGGCCTCCTCCCCGCCGGATCCGAGGGATCCCGTCCTTCCCGCTTCGTCCCGTTGCCGGAGTCTGCAAGCCGCCGCCGCTCGTCCTCGTCGGGAGGAGGACGACGCCATCTACGTCGCTGGCCTCGTCCACGCAGGTAGGCTGAGTCCCCGTGAGGCCCGGCCCATCTCCACTCCAGCCTGCAGAGAAGAACAACTTCGCGGATCAAACGCTTAGCCGGCCCAGTTGCAGGGTTCCAAGCCCAGCTCCAGGCCGGCCTGCCTCTTGCGCGCCTGGGCCGCAACCGCGCTTCGGGCCGCTTCGGCGCTAAGGCCTCCTTCTCAGGCCCAGTGCCTTTCTCACTGTGCCAAAGGCCTCGAATGCCCATTGTGAGCAGCGCCCCCAGCACTTCCAGTTTCAGCCCGTTTCATATTTTTTTTCTGCCTGGCGAATTTAGTTATTTTTCCATAGAACGCAGTTTTGCAGAAAAGCCCTCATACATCATGCATATCATATATCACAAACCGTGCATCGGAATTAAACAAACTTAACATGAAAGATGCTTAGAATTATGTCTAGTTTCATATTATGTCACTTTCACCCATGTTTAAAATGTTTAAACTGCTGTTTGGTTAAATTTTCTTAAATAACTTGCTAAAATGATTTAAATTCATAACTAAATAACCGTAACTTGGATTTTAATAAACTTTATATGTAAATGGGGTGGAAAAATGCCTAGTTTAACATGATGCACTCATCTAGCATGTTTAACAATTCTAAAATTATGTTTAGGGCAGAACAGTACCAAATCTATAATATGCTCATGCGAATTTTTCCGGACTTGTTGTTTTGTTGTTCTGGCCTCATTTAAACTTGCCTAGATAGATAGTTTCATCATGCTTCCCCTCTTGCCATTGTTTAACAACATTTAATATTGTTGGGTACATAAACGAGATCGAACTAAATAACTTGAATGTGGTGTTTTGTCAATATGCAATGGAGTTGCATATTGAGCTCCACTTAATTTGTAGGGTTGTTTGTGCACTTTGCCATGCCATGCTTCATTAAACCGGACATGCATCATACTTGATTGTGCATCATGCCATGTTATGTGGTGGTTGTTTACTATGTTGTTTGCTTCTTTCCGGTGTTGCTTCTTCGGGTTGTTTCCTGTAACGTTGCATTGTGAGGATCCGTTCGACTATGTCCGTTTATCTTCTTCATGGACTTGATTCTTCCTCGTTGCAGGATTTCAGGCAAGTTGACCATACCCTCGAAATCACTTCTATCTTTGCTTGCTAGATGCTCGCTCTTTTGCTATGCCTATGCTACGATGCCTACCACTTGCTTGTCATGCCTCCCATATTGTTGAACCAAGCCTCTAACCCACCTTGTCCTAGCAAACCGTTGATTGGCTATGTTACCGCCTTGCTCAGCCCCTCTTATAGCGTTGTTAGTTGCAGGTGAAGATTGAAGTTTGTTCCTTGTTGGAACATGGAGATGTTGTTCCTTGTTGGAACATGTTTACTTGTTGGGATATCACAATATATCTTATTTAATTAATGCATCTATATACTTGGTAAAGGGTGGAAGGCTCGGCCTTATGCCTGGTGTTTTGTTCCACTCTTGCCGCCCTAGTTTCCGTCATATCGGTGTTATGTTCCCGGACTTTGCGTTCCTTACGCGGTTGGGTGATAATGGGAACCCCTTGACAGTTCGCCTTGAATAAAACTCTTCCAGCAAGGCCCAACATTGGTTTTACCATTTGCCGCCTAGCCTCTTTTTTCCCTTGGGTTCCGCGGACTCAAGGGTTATCTTATTTAAACCCCCGGGCCAGTGCTCCTCTGAGTGTTGGTCCAACTTGTCAGCTGCCGGTGGCCACCAGGGGCAACTCTGGGCTGGCCTACCGGAAGTTTGGACGATCCGGTGTGCCCTGAGAATGAGATATGTGCAGCTCCTATCGGGATTTGTTGGCACATTCGGGTGGCTTTGCTGGTCTTGTTTTACCATTGTCGAAATGTCTTGTAACCAGGATTCCGAGTCTGATTGGGTCTTCCCGCTAGAAGGAATATCCTTCGTTGACCGTGAGAGCTTGTGATGGGCTAAGTTGGGACACCCCTGCAGGGATTTGAACTTTCGAAAGCCGTGCCTGCGGTTATGGGCAGAGGGAATTTGTTAACGTCCGGTTGTAGAAAACCTGAAGTTGACCTTAATTAAATGCATCAACCGCGTGTGTAACCGTGATGGTCTCTTTCCGGCGGAGTCCGGGAAGTGAACATGGTGTTGGAGTTATGCTTGACGTAGGTCGTTCTAGGATCACTTCTTGATCATAGTTTCTCGACCGTGCTTTGCCTTCTCTTCTCGCTCTCATTTGCGTATGTTAGCCACCATATATGCTAGTCGCTTGCTGCAGCTCCACCTCATACCTTTACCTTACCCATGAGCTTAAATAGTCTTGATCGTGAGGGTGTGAGATTGCTGAGTCCCCGTGACTCACAGATACTTCCAAAACCAGCTTGCAGGTGCCGATGAGTCCGTGCAGATGACGCAACCAAGCTCAGGAGGAGCTCGATGAAGATCTTGTCCTTCGTGTTGTTTCGTTCTAGTTGATCAGTAGTGGAGCCCAGTTGGGGTCGATCGGGGACCGTGTCGCATTTGGGGTTCTTCTTTTATTTTGGTTCCGTAGTCGGACCTTATTTGTATCTGGATGATGTAATGCTTTATTCATGTATTGTATGAAGTGGTGATTGTAAGCCAACTATGTATCTCTTTTCCCTTATGTATTACATGGGTTGTGTGAAGATTACCTCACTTGCGACATTGCTTTCAATGTGGTTATGCCTATAAGTTGTGCTTCGACACGTGGGAGATATAGCCGCATCGAGGGCGTTACAGTACTGATCATATGACCGGAGATAAAGACATGTTCCGTGAGATTGCTGAAAATGACGGCCCTCGAAAGTATGTCGCTTTTGGTGATAATTCAAAGGGTAAGGTGGTTGGACTTGGTAAGGTGGCCATCTCACATGATAGCTCCATACGAAATGTCATGCTCGTTGAATCTCTTGGCTACAACTTACTTTCAGTATCTAGACTTGCTGATTTCGGTTTCAATGTCCTATTTACTGAAGTAGACTTCCAAGTGTTTCGTAGAGATAATCATAAAATGGTCTTTACCGGTATACATAGAGGAGATCTTTACATTGTTGATTTCACTAAAAAGGCTCAACCTAAAACTTACTTAATTGCCAAATCTTCTAAAGGCTGGTTGTGGCATAGAAGACTAGGTCATGTTGGTATGCGTAATCTTGATAAGCTTATTAAAGGTCATCATATCCTTGGAATAAAAGATGGCATATTTGACAAGGATAGACTTTGTAGTGCTTGTCAAGCAGGGAAACAAGTTGGAGGAAGTCACCGCGCGAAGAACATCATGACCACAAGAAGACCACTCGAGCTACTTCACATGGATCTCTTTGGTCCAAATGCCTACAAGAGTCTCGGTGGTAACTCATTTGGTCTAGTCATAGTTGATGATTTTTCAAGATTTACGTGGGTGTTCTTTCTTGATGACAAATCGCAGGTCCAAAATATCTTCAAAAACTTCGCTAGGAAGGCCCAAAATTAGTTTGACATGAAGATCAAGAAGGTTCGGAGCGACAACGGAACGGAGTTCAAGAACGCAAATGTGGACACCTTTCTTGACGAAGAAGGGATTTCACACGAGTTCTCGGCTACGTACACACCTCAACAAAATGGAGTTGTTGAAAGGAAGAACCAGACTCTTATCGAGATGGCAAGAACGATGCTTGATGAGTACAAAACGCCAAAGCACTTTTGGGCGGAAGCGATTGAGACAGCTTGTCATGCAACAAATCACTTGTATCTTCACAAGCTACCCGGCAAGACGGCATACGGGCTCCTCATCGGTAACAAACCCCAAGTTGGATACTTTCGAGTATTCGGCTCAAAGTGCTACATTCTTGATAAGCATCGTCGTTCTAAATTTGCTCCTAAATCTCATGAAGGTTTCCTACTTGGTTATGGATGAAACTCTCACACTTACTGTGTCTACAACAATTTCACCCCAAAGGTTGAAGAGATGGTAGATGTGAAGTTTGATGAATCTAACGGCTCACAAGTAGAGCAATTGCCAATTGATGTAGGAGACAAAGACCCTTCGGAAGCAATTCAAGACTTGTCCATTGGCAAGATTCGTCCAACGGAAGTGAAGGAGAGTACCTCGTCCGTCCAAGTGGAAGCTTCTACCTCACAACAAGGTGAACCAAGAGTTGATACGGAAGCATCCACAAGTGGGACACGCCAAGACGAAGAAAACGAGGGAGCGCACCAAGATGAACATCAACAACCTCCTTCTCCACCACGACAAGAGAACGACAACGTCAACAATGAAGAAGGCCAAGAAGAAGCACAAGATGAAGAGGAAGTTCCACCCCGACCCAAGCAAAAGCTTTCACGAGTTCGAGCAAGAATTGCTAAGGATCATCCCGTTGAGAAAATCTATAATGATATCCAAACCGGGAGAATCACTCGCTCTAAAACTCGTTTAGCTAACTTTTGTGAACATTTCTCATTCATCTCTAGCATTGAACCTATGAAGGTTGAAGAAGCATTGGAGGATCCGGACTGGATAAACGCTATGCATGAAGAGCTACACAACTTTGAGAGAAATCAAGTGTGGACATTAGTCGAGAAACCCGACAACAACCAGAACATCATTGGTACCAAATGGGTGTTTCGCAACAAGCAAGATGAAAATGGACAAGTGGTTCGCAACAAAGCACGTCTCGTCGCCCAAGGCTACACACAAGTTGAAGGTATGGACTATGGTGAGACATATGCTCCCGTTGCTAGACTTGAGTCCATTCGCATCTTACTTGCTTATGCTAATCACCACGATATCACCTTGTACCAAATGGACATTAAAAGTGCTTTTCTAAATGGCAAAATCGAATAGGAAGTTTATGTTAATCAACCTCCCGGCTTCGTCAATCCTAAGAAGCCTAATCATGTTTACAAACTTCACAAAGCCCTTTATGGTCTTAAACAAGCTCCTAGAGCATGGTATAAATGCTTGACCAAGTTCCTTAGTGAAAAAGGCTTTGAAATTGGTAAAATTGATTCTACTCTTTTTACTAAAAAGGTTAACAAAGAACTATTTGTGTGCCAAATTTATGTTGATGATATCATATTTGGTTCAACTAACCCTCATTTTAGTGAGAAGTTTGGAAAGCTAATGTCGGAGAAGTTTGAGATGTCTATGATGAGTGAACTCAAATTCTTGCTCGGTTTGCAAATCAAGCAAACTAAGGAAGGTACCTTTGTCTCTCAAACGAAGTACACCAATGACTTATTCAAGAAGTTCAATATGCAAGAATGCAAAGGTATGACTACACCCATGCCTACTAGTGGACATCTTGATTTGACCAAAGATGGTGAACCGGTTGATCAAAAGGTTTATTGCTCTATGATTGGTTCATTGTTATATCTATGTGCCTCTCGTCCCGATATTATGCTAAGTGTGTGCATGTGTGCACGATATCAAGCTGCTCCTAAAGAATGTCATCTTAAGGCTGTGAAAAGGATAGTGAGATACCTAATCCATACACCAAATTTTGGCATTTGGTATCCTAAGAGGTCCTCTTTCGATCTTGTTGGCTACTCCGATTCGGACTATGCCAGAGACAAGGTTGATAGAAAATCCACTTCGGGTACTTGTCAATTCCTTGGTAGATCTCTTGTGTCTTGGTCTTCCAAGAAACAAAACTCGGTATCCTTATCCACCGCCGAAGCGGAATACATTGCCGCTGGTTCATGTTGCGCTCAATTACTTTCGATGACCCAAACTCTTAAAGATTATGGGATATATGTGAAACATGTTCCATTGCTATGTGACAATGAAAGTTCTATTAAGATTGCTCACAATCCCGTGCAACATTCTCGAACTAAGCATATTGAAGTTCGTCATCATTTCATTCGAGATCATGTTGCAAAAGGGGACATTAACCTTAAGCATGTTCGCACCGATAAGCAATTGGCGGATATATTCACTAAACCACTTGATGAGAAAGTGTTTTGCAGGTCGAGAGGTGAATTGAACATCATTGATGCTTCAAACTTGGAGTAGGAACTCCATTTGATACATGCGGGGCATGAGCCTATGACTAATCCTCGATATTTCTCTTATGATGCTATTCATATGTCTTGGATATATTTGTACCTTGCATGTTATCTAACCCGTGTAGGTGCTTGGTTGAATCTAAATCTATGAGATTGCAACTCACTCACATCTTGAGCAATCTCTACATCACCAAGTCTCTACACAATGGTGGTTGAAGACAAGGAAGCACGCAACCATTCAAACATATCCTTTGGCAAATTCCATGTTGAGTCTCATGATTGTCATTTTGGATACACAAGTGCTCTTCCTTGCAAAGCTAACCCATGTAGGTAGATGAACTCAAACTCCAAGTGGTGCACCCAACCCTTGATGAACTACATCAACCTTGAGCAACCCACACAAGTTCAACTACATGAACAAGATCAACACCACCACCCAAGGTATGTTATTCCATCTTAGAGAAGCTTTACTCCAAGTCATGAGTCAAAGCAACTCGACAAGATGTGAATACATCAAAAGGCTTAAACGAAAAATGGTAACCCCATTTTGAGCTTAAACGATGAGTATGACCTATGATCAAGTGCTCTCACTTGACTCCTAAGTCAATATACTCTAACATAGGTGACTTTGTCACCGACCATTTCTAGATGAAGTTCTCAAGTGTTTTTCCGTGCTTTTGCATTTGCATATTTGTTTCCCCTTTCAAAAAAAAATTCATCTAGAACTTTTAGTTTCTTTTCTTTCCTTTTTGTTCTGCATTTTCTGCATCCAATTCATTGCAAATCTTTCAGTTAATTCCTTTCATATACTTTTGAGATCTTACTTGTCTAGTGAGCTGAGGTGACAAGTGGTTTCACTCTGATGAACTCGGTCACACCGGTTTGTTCTCTTCGGTCCAACCGAAATCCTTCGGTGCAACCGAAGCACACAACTCAGAGTCACCGATTTCATCACAGGAAAGCCAACTTGCCACTTATTCCTGATTTCTGTTTGCTCCAGCTCCACTCAATGATTCTTGTCCTCTGCCAGCATCATATTAGACATGCTGCTTTGCTCTGTGACTCAAGGACCAACCCATTTGTATCACATGTCCAGAAGAGCCCTTCTTGGAAATTGATGTCAAAGGGGGAGAGAGAGATCACATCAAAGCTTAATCCTTCCTATAGGGGGAGAAAGAGAGAGTACTCAGGGGGAGAGAGTTTCTCAACTAGGAGAAAGTAATATCATCAAAGACCCCAGATGCTTGGTGTTCAAGAGGAGAGATGTCACATGTCTTTAAGAGGGGAAAGACATGTTTGGTTGCTTGCTTTAGCTCAAGCTCTGTTGTTTCTTTTTTGTTGCTCTGATTTTCTGTTCCCTATCTTCTACCAATATCCCATGCAGATTCAGGGAGAGCAAGACATCTAAGGGAAGGAAATCTCTGATTTCATTGCATATCTTTACCTTTGGGGGCATGTCTATATCCAATATGGTACTTAGTACTCACTCTACATGTCATCCCAGTCTTGGTTCTCTTGTGGTTTCTCTTGTTTTGCTCTGGTCAGTAGGTGTATCTGTGTTATTTAACCTTGTTTGCGCAGGTTCATCCCATCCTAAGCCAACTCAAGACCACAAGGTAAGTACATGCATCACAGTCATGTGAATGAGAAGTTCTTGCTGATGTACATACTGTTTGCAAGAAGGACTCATGAGCATGAAGGTACATTTCTCACATTCACATCATTTGCTCTGATGCATATAGCCAAGATACATGTAACACATTGCTTACTCTGTCATGTTTACGCATTCACATGCTCCTATATTCAATATTCACATGATTGCATACATGGGGGGAGCCTATGCATGTTACATGTCTTTCCAAAGCTTTACTTGCTATTCTCTATATCTTTATCTAAAGCCTTGATGTATGTTGTCATCAATTACCAAAAAGGGGGAGATTGAAAGCACAAGTGCTCCCTAGGTGGTTTTGGTAATTAATGTCAACATATCTCTTGTTGGACTAACACTTTTACCTAGTATGTTTTAGATAAGTTCAACAATGGAGTGGCATGGACTAGAGGATGTGGAACCCCTTCAAGATGCTAAGGACAAAGGATTGGCTCAAGCTTCAAGATCAAGACTCTATATTTTCTATTTTAGTGATCCAAGATCACATTGAGTCTATAGGAAAAGCCAATACTATCAAGAGGGGATGAGGTGTTGCTTAATGGCTTGCTTGCTCAAAGTGCTTAGTGATATGCTCCAAAACCCTCAACTACCTTCCCACATCCACATATGACCTAAACCAAAAGTCAAACTCGGCCCCACCGATTCTTTCTATCCGGAGCCACCGAGTTCAGTTAACGTAGCCACTGCCAGAAACCCTAATCAGTTCGGTCTCACCGATGGGATCTCGGTCTCACCGAGATGAACTTGCAAACTCTCTGTTACTTGTTGCAATATTTTCTGTCCCACCGAGATATGCAATCGGCCCCACCGAGTTTGCTTGGCCAACTCTCTGTTTCGCTTATTACCCAAATCGGTCCCACCGAGTTTGAGTAATCGGTCAAACTGAGTTTTGGTTTTACCCTAACCCTAGCACATCGGTTCCACTGAGCTGAACTAGTCGGTCCCACTGAAAACCCTAACGGTCACTAGGTTTACTAAATCGGTCCGACTAAGTTGTTCCCTTCGGTCTCACCGAGATTGGTAAATTGAGTGTAACGGTTAGATTTTGTGTGGAGGCTATATATACCCCTCCACCCACTCTTCATTCATGGAGAGAGCCATCAGAACATACCTACACTTCCAATACACATTTTCTGAGAGAGAACCACCTACACTTGTGTTGAGGTCAAGATATTCCATTCCAACCATATGAATCTTGATCTCTAGCCTTCCCCAAGTTGCTTTCCACTCAAATCTTCTTTCCACCAAATCCAAATCCTGTGAGAGAGAGTTGAGTGTTGGGGAGACTATCATTTGAAGCACAAGAGCAAGGAGTTCATCATCAACACACCGTTTGTTACTTCTTGGAGAGTGGTGTCTCCTAGATTGGTTAGGTGTCACTTGGGAGCCTCCAACAAGATTGTGGAGTTGAACCAAGGAGTTTGTAAGGGCAAGGAGATCGCCTACTTTGTGAAGATCTACCGCTAGTGAGGCAAGTCCTTCGTGGGCGACGGCCGTGATGGAATAGACAAGGTTGCTTCTTCGTGGACCCTTCGTGGGTGGAGCCCTCCGTGGACTTGCGCAACCGTTACCCTCCATGGGTTGAAGTCTCCATCAACGTGGATGTACGATAGCACCACCTATCGGAACCACGACAAAAACATCTGTGTCTCCAATTGCATTTGAATACTCCAAACCCTTCTCCTTACATTCTTGCAAGTTGCATGCTTTACTTTCCGCTGCTCATATACTCATTGCATGCTTGCTTGATATGTATTGTGTTTGTTAAACTTGTTCTTAAACTCCACTTAAACTTAAGAATTTTAAAAACTGCAACTTTTGGCACTTAGTGTCTAATCACCCCCCCTCTAGACACCTCTTCTCGATCCATTCAGATGGGTACTTGGTATGTTGACTTTTTGCGTAGACTCCCTGGCAACGGCGCCAGAAATCCTTCTTGCTACGTCTTGAGCTTGCGTTGGTTTTCCCCGAAGAGGAAGGGATGATGCAACAGAGTAGCATAAGTATTTCCCTCAGTTTTTGAGAACCATGGTATCAATCCAGTAGGAGGCAACACTCAAGTCCCTCGTACCTGCACAAAACGATAGCTACTCGCAACCAACGCGATTAGGGGTTGTCAATCCCTTCACGGTCACTTACGAGAGTGAGATCTGATAGATATAATATTTTTGGTATTTTTGGTATAAAGATGCAAAGTAAAAAGTAAAGGCAAAGTAAAAAGCAAAGCAAGATTGAAGTGATGGAGATTGATATGATGAGAATAGACCCGGGGGCCATAGGTTTCACTAGTGGCTTCTCTCAAGAGCATAAGTATTCTATGGTGGGTGAACAAATTACTGTTGAGCAATTGACAGAATTGAGCATAGTTATAAAAATATCTAGGCATGATCATGTATATAGGCATCACGTCCGTGACAAGTAGACCGAAACGATTCTGCATCTACTACTATTACTCCACTCATCGACCGCTATCCAGGATGCATCTAGAGTATTAAGTGAAAAACAGAGTAACGCCTTAAGCAAGATGACATGATGTAGAGAGATAAATTCATGCAATATGAAATAAACCCCATCTTGTTATCCTCGATGGCAACGATACAATACGTGCCTAGCTGCCTGTCGGTGTCAAAACCGGCGGATCTCGGGTAGGGGGTCCCGAACTGTGCGTCTAGGCCGGATGGTTACAGGAGACAAGGGACACGATATTTTTTACCCAGGTTCGGGCCCTCTCGATGGAGGTAATACCCTACTCCTGCTTGATTAATATTGATGATATGGGTAGTACAAGAGTAGATCTACCACGAGATCAAGGAGGCTAAACCCTAGAAGCTAGCCTATGGTATGATTGTTGTGTATGGAGTTGATTGCCTACGGACTACAACCCTCCGGTTTATATAGACACCGGATAGGGTTAGGGTTACATAGAGTCGGTTACAATGGTAGGAGATCTTGAATATCCGCATCGCCAAACTTGCCTTCCACGCCAAGGAAAGTCCCATCCGGACACGGGACGAAGTCTTCAATCTTATATCTTCATAGTCCAGGAGTCCGGCTGAAGGTATAGCCCGGCTACCCGAACACCCCGTAATCCAGGACTCCCTCGGTAGCCCCCGAACCAGGCTTCAATGATGATGAGTCCGGCGCGCAAATTGCTCGGCATTGCAAGGCGGGTTCTTCTCCAAATCTTGTGTACCTGTAGGAATAATGTCCGATTTTTGTAATGTAGTGCTCCTCGGCTTTTACGCCCAATAATGGCCGTCTTCCACGTGTTCAAACGAATGCGAAAAGCCGGGGTGTTTTTACATCCACACCCCTAGCCGTATAAACGAGCCGCCTATTTAACGGGATGGGGATTTAGGTCCAAACCACATCTTCTCCTTTCTGCGAGTTATCATCAGAGCGCTTCCAGCAAAGGTCCATTCCAACATGACCAGCCGTCGCAACTCCTCCCCTCGCCCCTCCGGTCCCAAACCCGGGGACTGGGAGAGTTGCACCATCCCGCATAGCGAGTTAGCGTCACTTCAGGCAAAGGGATTTCTCCCTCAGGCATACATGGTCCCGGTCCGAGCCGGTCTCGCCACCTACAATGGCGGAAAACAAGCGGAGAGCACCCCCAATCCTTCTAAAGGAGAGTGGGTGTGCCTCGTCCCCTATCTAATAAGGGGACTGGGATTTCCAATTCATCCATTTCTCCGTGGGCTTCTGGAGTTCTACGGCCTCCAGCTGCACAATCTCACGCCCGCCTTCGTATTGCATATTGCGGGTTTCGTCGCCCTTTGCGAGCTATTTTTAGGCGTTGAGGCTCATTTCGCGCTGTGGAAGAGGTTATTCTGCCTGGTGCCCCGTTCTCAAAAGGGGTCTATATACCAAGTGGGCGGAGCCGAAGTATGGCGCATCGCCGGGACCGGATACCTATCCGGAACCCCAAAGAAGGCGTCCGAGGACTGGCCTTCGGAATGGTTTTATATAGATGACGTCCCGCTACCGGACCCTATCCGGATCGGTCTCCCTGAGTTCAACAGTGCTCCATTGAAGAAACGCTTGAGCTGGCGTCCGCGGAGCTCTCAGAGAGAAAGCGACAGAGAAGTCCTTTACCTGATGGGCCGGATAAGACTGTTGGCTCATTCCGGACTAACCATGATTGGAGTCATGGCCGCATGCATTATGCGGGGGGTGCAGACACTTCAATACAGAGGCCACCCCATGTGGGATTTCAACAGGGAGGATGACGCCACCCGTTATGGTCGTAAGGGGCCGGCCTCAGCTGTCGCTCTAGTAAAGATCTTATCCTCTTTGTACAAGGGAGAAAAGGAGGAATTCCTCCGCGTCAACCCGCAGGCCGGATTTACTATGTACGATCCTCCAAGTTGGGTAAGTGAACAACTGCGCTTGCCCGTTTGTTTTATACTCCCACGGTTAGATATGTAGTCTAACGACTTCAATCCAGGAACTGCGACAGGTGGTAAAGGATATAAACAGCCGCCCTCCACAGCCCGAGGACCCAGAACGGTCCCTCGATCCGGACTCCGAAGAGGATCCGGACATATCGGTGGAGCTTATCAACGGGGTGTTCCATCAGCTAAGCAAGGACAATACCTTGGTAGCCATCACGGCTGATTACCCAGGGTTAATCCCGGCCTCCCAAGTGACAGAAACCGGAGTCTCATTCCCTTGAGAGAGATTCCACTCTCATGTATTCCGGTGTTTCTGACGACAACCGTGTTTTGCAGGGGAGATTTCCGAGGCAGGAGGCCGAACCTGCGGCGGCTAGCCAACGAGGGGCCGCAGGGCCCCATGGGGCAAAAAGGAATGTAGTCCTGACTGAGATGCCGGCGCAAAGGTATAGCGCACCCTCTGTTTCCCTGGTGTTATTCTGTCAGGGCATATTAACGTTCGTGCTATCTTCAGAACGAAGAGACCTCGCCGGACTACATCCGGAGAGGTTGCCAATCGCGCCTCCACCAGCCAGGCTCCCACGTCTGGCTAGGAAGTGAAGGCGAGCACAAGGCGCGCACCGGACGCTCCTCCGACAGAGGATGCGGACAGGCTGTCTGCCACAAATTCTGAAGTGGAGAGTGCCATGTACCACAGGCGTCGCCGGACAGTTCTACGCGACGCTTGTTTCTCCCAAGAGGCTTTAGATGCCTTTAATTCAAGAGATGCGTACCTCCGTGCCGCTCAAAATGGTTTAGCCAGAGCCACGGAGCAGTATGTAAAAGACATACGGGTAAGAAAATTTTGGTCAAATATATATATACCAGTAGCCCCCGAGACTTGAAACAGTTAGAGCAACTGATTTAAGGATCATTTAATATGCAGGTTCTTACAGAGAAGAATACTGTACTGTCCCAGGAGCTGGAAAAGTGCAAGGCCCAACTAGAGGCCGCACTAGCCGCAGCAGGGGAGCCCAAAGAGACCCCCTCAGGTAACATACACTTCGAAAGATTAGTATTGTGCGGTGTGGGTGCAAATCTGACAAATCATGTTGCAGATGGCGCCGGACTCGATCCGGAAAAGCAACAACTCTTACGCCGGCTAAAGGCCGGTGAGAGTACGTTGACAAAGGTGAGGCGAGAGAAGAATGATCTTCAGGATGCCAACACCAAGCTGGACGACGAACTTAAAGATGTTCGTGGCCAGCTGTCGGACTCCGCGAAGGAGAATCAGCAGCTTCGACGTGGCATTTTTAGTAAGTTCTTGAACGAACTTTTGGAAAAAAGAGTTCGGCGAGGAAGTCGACTAACAGAGTAATGTCTGTAGGTATGCTCACAGGTCGTCCTGCAGAGGAGATGCCCGGTTCTACGGGTGACCTTCTTCCCGAACTCATGCAGCTGCACGAGCGAATTCGGTAGGCAATGCGAGGTGTTGCCCAAGCCTTATGGCCTGCCCACTCCATGCCCGAGGGCCTTGGAGAGCTTGCGAAGAAGCTGAAGGGAGCTCGGCGGCGCTTCCGGTTGTGGAAGATATTGGCCTGCCGATAAGGCGCTAGGGAAGCCTGGGCCATGGTGAAGACCCGTTTTATGAAGTCTGACCCAAACCACATGGCCGAGGTCGGACCAGTGGGGCCTGACGGGAAGGAGATCCCTGTGAGCTTAGTATATGGCCAAGTAGAGTTAGCGGTGAAGTATTCCCAGCAGGACTGTAAATTAGACAGCCTGTTAGATGGTATAGAAGAGGAATACAATCAGTCAGAATGACTATGTAATTTTGAATAGACATGTTTAATGCCTTCTAGCCGGATTGCAGATCGTTTGTCGTTGCCGACCTTTTTGCTTCAACCTCGGGACTTGACGGTCCGGAGTGTGTCCGAATACCATAGCGGTTATATAAGAACCGTGGTATGCGTGGAGACCAGGCGTAGGGGTCATTAGTGCTTTATCAGACAAGTGCCCAACTAGTTATGTTATATTACATGGTTAGTAAGAAACATCTTCCAGAGAGAATAGTTCCGTTAGGGGTTCCTTTCGCTGGGAGGCATGCCCTAAAGTGCATGTCCGGACTACGTAAAAGACGCAGAAAAAAGCATCTGGGGGCGCATAAAATGAGTAAAAAGATCATCTTTTATCTCACCGACCGAATATTCCCTTAAGAACGCTAGCTTTCGGCTTCACCCAGTCTGAGGTACACATCCGGCTGACCCGGCAGTAACAATCGCAGAGGTTCTCCCTTTACCGCCTAGCCGAACAATCGGGAACGTAGGGATAAGCACAGGAGCCAGGCAACCCAGCTTGGCCAAAACTTAAGTCATATCGATGCATATAATGGTGAAGAAAAAGGTACATGCGGAAGTTTGACGCATGTGTTGGGCGTGAAGCCCGTATAAATAAGCTTCTGTTAAAGAAGCCCCCAGGTTTAATGAGCGCGAGTGGCGCGTCACTAGATGAGCCTTTAAGGGCTATAAAAGAAAAGAGGGGAAGGAGAGAAATGTAAGACAGAAAAATGCAAAAAATGGACAGAGGAAGGAGACGAACACAGAGTATGGCGCTAGGCATAGAATCTTCGGAGACGGGTGGCGTTCCACGGGTTCGGCTCGAGTCGGTTATCCGATGCATCTCGCAGGCGGTACGCCCCGCCAGTCAGGACTTGGTCGATTATGAATGGACCTTCCCACTTGGGATTGAGTTTGTCCTTTTTCTTATCCGGCAGGCATAGAACTAGTTCGCCAACATTGTAACTTTTGGCCCGTACTTCTCTGCTTTGATATCTTCGGGCCTGCTGTTGATAAAATGCGGAACGGGCTTTTGCCACATCACGCTCCTCCTCCAGGGAGTCCAAGTTGTCCTGCCGATCAAGCTCGGCTTCTCTTTCTTTGTACATGCGCACTCTAGGTGAGTCATGAATTATGTCGCAGGGCAGAACTGCCTCTGCGCCGTACACCATAAAAAATGGTGTGTATCCGGTGGTGCGATTTGGCGTGGTCCGCAGCCCCCATAGCACGGAGTCGAGCTCCTCTACCCAGTGCGTGTTAGATTCCTTGAGGGACCGCACCATTCTGGGTTTAATGCCGCTCATGATAAGACCATTTGCACGTTCGACCTGGCCGTTGGTTTGTGGGTGATAGACGGAAGCATAATCGAGCTTGATGCCCATGTTTTTGCACCAGAGTTTTACCTCGTCGGCGGTAAAGTTTGTACCGTTATCGGTTATGATGCTGTGGGGGACGCCATAACGGTGTACAACCCCGGATATGAAGTCTATCACAGGTCCGGATTCGGCCGTTTTAACAGGCTTGGCTTCTATCCATTTGGTGAATTTATCCACCATGACCAGTAAGTATTTTTTCCTATCGGTCCCACCTTTAAGGGGTCCGACCATGTCAAGCCCCCAGACCGCAAAAGGCCAGGTGATGGGTATAGTTTGGAGTGCGGTGGGTGGCATATGGCTTTGGTTGGCAAAAAGTTGGCAACCAGTGCATCGTTGGACTAGGTCCTGAGCGTCTGTCCGGGCCGTCGGCCAATAAAAGCCTGTACGGAAAGCCTTGCTAACAAGGGACCAAGCAGCAGCGTGGTGACCACCGAGTCCGGCATGAATTTCAGCCAGAAGGTTCCGCCCTTCCTCTTCGGAGATGCACCTTTGAAGGACTCCGGTAGTGCTTTTCTTATAAAGCTCTCCCTCATAGACTCTATAGGCTTTAGATCGCCGCACTATGCAGCGGGCCTCGTTTTGGTCCTCCGGGAGTTCCTGCCTAGTAAGGTAGGCTAGGAATGGGTCTGTCCACGGGGCGATGACCGCCATTATTACATGGGCTGAAGGTGTAATTTCATTGGCAGAGCCTCCAGTTGTGTCAGATTGTTCAGCGTCGAGTGGTGCGGTTGGGTCCGGGCTGTTATTTGCGGGTTCCCCCTCCCATGCTATGGATGGCTTGAACAATCTTTCCAAAAAGATGTTGGGGGGGCTGCATTGTGTTTTGCTCCGATGCATGCCAGGATGTCCGCTGCTTGATTGTTTTCTCGGGCTATATGGTGAAACTCCAGCCCTTCGAACCGAGCTGACATTTTTAGGACGGCGTTGCGGTAAGCTGCCATTTTTGGGTCCTTGGCGTCGAAGTCTCCATTTATTTGGGATATCGCGAGGTTTGAATCCCCGCATACCTCTAGGCGCTGGATACCCATGGATACTGCTATCCGGAGACCATGTAGGAGGGCCTCATATTCGGCTGCATTGTTGGAATCCGTGTACATGATCTGGAGCACATATTGGACCGTGTCTCCTGTGGGGGACGTCGGGATGACGCCAGCCCCCAGTCCGGCCAACATTTTGGAGCCGTCGAAATGCGTAATCCAGTTTGAATATGTGCCGTACTCTTTAGGGAGCTCGGCCTTCGTCCATTCTGCGACGAAGTCGGCCAAAACTTGCGATTTAATAGCTCGCCATGGCTTATAGGTTATATCGAACGGGAGAAGCTCGATGGCCCATTTTGCAATCCGGCCCGTTGCGTCGCGGTTGTTGATAATATCGTTGAGTGGTACTTCCGAGGCTACTGTTATGGAACACTCATGAAAGTAGTGTCGTAGCTTCCGGGATGCCATGAATACCGCGTATGCAATCTTTTGATAATGCGGGTACCGTGATTTGCATGGAGTGAGGACAGTGGATATGTAGTAGACCGGCCTTTGAAGGGGGAATTTGTGTCCATCCGTTTCCCACTCAACAAGGAGCACTGCGCTGACAACTTGATGTGTTGCTGCAATGTACAATAACATTGGTTCGCCTGTGTTCGGCGCGGCCAGGACTGGGTTTGTTGCCAATCGAAGTGTTTGGTGCGCCGAAGGAGGAGATAGAGGTGTAGTTCCTTTTCTCCCAAGTCCGGCCGTGGTGGCCTCCGTCCACTCAAAGTGTTTGGTGCGCCGAAGGAGGCGATAGAGGGGTAGTGCCTTTTATCCCAAGCGGGAGATGAAGCAGCTTAAAGACGCCACGCATCCGGTTAATTTTTGTATTTGTTTGAGGTCCTTTGGGATATCCAATTGTGACAAAGCTTGGATCTTGGCTGGATTTGCTTCAATTCCTCTACCGGATACAATGAAGCCCAAGAGCTTTCCGGCTGGAAAGCCGAAGACGCATTTTTCTGGGTTGAGCTTGATGTCATATTTTCGGAGGTTATCGAATGTAAGCCTCAAGTCGTCTACTAGAGATTCGACATGTCTTGATTTGACGACCACATCATCCACATATGCCTCCACAGTTTTGCCGATCTGATTTGCCAGACATGTCTGGATCATGCGCTGATATGTTGCGCCGGCGTTTTTCAGCCCGAAGGGCATTGTGTTGAAGCAGAATGGGCTGTATGGTGTGATGAATGCTGTTGCAGCTTGGTCTGATTCTGCCATCTTAATTTGATGGTAGCCGGAGTATGCGTCGAGGAAACACAACAAATCGTGTCGTGCGGTGGCATCAATAATTTGATCGATGCGGGGGAGGGGGAAGGGATCCCTTGGGCAAGCCTTGTTAAGGTCTTTAAAATCGACACACAGGCGCCAGGATTTGTCCTTCTTTGGTACCATCACCAGGTTTGCTAGCCAGTCCGGATGTTTTATGTCTTTGATGAATACGGCCTCCAATAGCTTGGCTAGCTCCTCTCCCATAGCCTGTCTCTTGGGTTTGGAAAAACGCTGAAGGGCTTGTTTGACAGGTTTAAATCCTTTTAGGATATTTAAGCTGTGTTCGGCCAGCCTGCATGGGATCCCTGGCATGTCTGAAGGGTGACAGGCGAAGATGTCCCAGTTCTCCCGTAGGAACTCTCGCAATGCGGCGTCTGCTTCAGGGTTCAGTCGTGCCCCGATTGAAGCTGTTTATTGGGGTCTGTTGGATGGACCTGGAATTTGACTATTTCGTCGGCTGGCTTGAAGGATGTGGATTTGGATCTCTTATCGAGTATCACATCATCCCTGTTAACCGTGGAGCGCAGCGCAGTCAGTTCCTTGGCCGCTAAGGCTTCGGATAGCGCCTCAAGGGCTAATGCGGCTGTCTTGTTTTCGGTGCGGAGTGCTATGTCCGGATCACTAGCTAGAGTGATAATTCCATTCGGCCCGGGCATCTTAAGCTTCATGTACCCGTAATGGGGTATTGCTTGGAAGATTGTGAATGCTTCCCGCCCTAGTAAAGCGTGATATCCGCTCTTAAACGGGGCCACCTGAAACGTGACTTCTTCGGACCTCTAATTATCCGGCGTGCCGAACACCACATCTAGTGTGATTTTTCTTGTGCAGCGCGCTTCCCGACTGGGGATTATTCCTCTAAAGGTTGTGCTGCTTCGCTCGACGCGGTTCCAGTCTATTTCCATTTTTTGAAGGGTTTCCTCATAAATGAGGTTCAGTCCGCTGCCTCCATCCATGAGCACCTTGGTGAGGCGAAAGCCGTCCACTATGGGACTGAGGACCAATGCGGCTGGTGCTCGAGCTGTTCGGAATCTAGGTTCATCACTTGCGTTGAAGGTAATGGCAGTGTCGCTCCATGGATTTATTGTTGCAACTTGATAGACTTCGGCGAGGCTACGGAGTGTTCTTTTTCGCACATTGTTTGATGCAAAAGTCTCGAAGACTGTGAGAGCGGTACTGGTGTCCTCGGGCTGGCTTTCTGCGGCCTCCAGAATTAAGAGGTCCTTGCCAATTTTGGCCACCTGCCGGAGTATCCAACATGCTCTAAGGCTGTGAGTTGGTGTGGCGTCCTCTGTACTGTGAATTCTACAGGGTCCATCAAGCCACCTTTCCAGTACGGTTCCATGCCCTGTAGAGGGTTTTGGCTTTTTGGTGTTTATCCCGGGTGTCCTATGATGATGCACCCTCTTAGTTCGGACGGGATTACTATTCAAGGCCGGATTATCCCAAAATTTTATTTCGGTTTTCCAGGCGCTTTCCATCGCACAATATTTTTGTACTATGGACGCCAAGTCAGCGAAGCGTGTAATATCACGACGACTTACGGCGTTAAGGATTCCCTCGTCCGTGCAATTACTGCAGAAAATTGAGATTGCATCTCCCTCACGGTAATCCTTTATCCTGTTCATAACCAGGAGGAATCTGGCCCAGTAGTGATGTACTGTTTCCTCGGGCTTCTACCTGATTTGGGAGAGATCGCTTATGTTCGGGTGGGCGGGTGTCGTTGAATCTGAAACCTCACCCAATCCAAGATTCGGAGGCCGAAGAGTTTCCGAACTCTGAAGTTCGGATTCTTGGATGTTGTCCAACGAATCTAGCCCGTTGCCTGATCCTAAGCTCAGGTCTTGAGTTACATCCTCCTCTCCGCGGGTACCCGGCTTGGAGGAGTCGGGAATTCGGACGTAGCTAGTCCTTAAAATAGATGAAGGGTCGCCGCACTGCGCCTCTACCACGGCAACGTGGTGGGTGACTTGGGGAGAGTTAATTTCTCTTAGATCGGGTTTAAGCCCAACCTGGTCGTAATCCGTAGCGACCCCAGGGCGGCGATGCGATCCAAGAGCTCGTTTACGGAAGAGAGCTCCATTGGATCTAGCTGCTCGATGAGCTCCAAGCTGACATGGAGTTTCTTCATGCATGGAGTTTCTTCATGCGTTTGACACCAATGTGACCAAGGCGGCAGTGCCGCAAGTATGTGGGACTATCATTATCAACCTTACATATTTTAGCATTCACACTATGAATATGTGTAACATCACGTTCAAGATTAAACAAAAATAAACCATTAACCTGCGGGGCATGAGCATAAAACATATCTCTCATATAAATAGAATAACCATTATTCTCAGATTTAAATGAGTAGCCATCTCGCATTAAACGAGATCCAGATACAATGTTCCTGCTCAAAGCTGGTACTAAATAACAATTATTGAGGTTTAAAACTAATCCCGTAGGTAGATGTAGAGGGAGCGTGCCGACGGTGATCACATCGACCTTGCAACCATTCCTGACGCGCATCGTCACCTCATCCTTCGCCAGTCTCCGCTTATTCCGCAGCTCCTATTTTGAGTTACAAATATGAGCAACCGCACCGGTATCAAATACCCAGGAGCTACTACGAGCGCTGGTAAGGTACACATCAATAACATGTATATCACATATACCTTTGGCGTTGCTGGCCTTCTTATCCGCTAAGTACTTGAGGCAGTTCCACTTCCGGTGACCATTTCCCTTACAATAAAAGCACCGAGTCTCGGGCTTGGGTCCATTCTTTGGCTTCTTCCCGGCAACCGATTTACCAGGCGCGACAACTCCCTTGTCGTCCTTCTTGAAGTTCTTCTTACCCTTGCCTTTCTTGAAACTAGTAGTTTTATTCACCATCAACACTTGATGTTCCTTTTTGATTTCCACCTCCGCTGATTTCAGCATTGAATATAAATCAGGAATGGACTTCTCCATCCCTTGCATATTGTAGTTCTTCACAAAGCTCTGTAGCTAGGTGGAAGCGACTGGAGGATCCTGTCAATGACCGAGACATCTGGAAGATTAACTCCCAGCTGAGACAAACGGTTGTGCAACCCAGACATTTTGAGTATATGCTCACTGACAGAACTATTTTCCTCCATCTTTCAACTGTAGAACTTGTCGGAGACTTCATATCTCTCGACCCGGACATGAGCTTGGAAAACCATTTTCAGCTCTTGGAACATCTCATATGCTCCGTGCTGCTCAAAACACTTTTGGAGCCTTGGTTCTACGCTGTAAAGCATGCCGCACTGAACTAGGGAGTAATCATCACTACGCGACTGCCAGACGTTCATAACGTCTTGAATTGCCAGGAAAATGGGTGTGTCACCTAGCGGTGCTTCAAGGACATATGCTTTCTTGGCAGCTATGAGGATGATCCTCAAGTTACGGACCCAATCTGTATAGTTGCTACCATCGTCTTTCAGCTTGGTTTTCTCTAGGAACGCGTTGAAGTTGAGGGCAACATTAGCGTGGGCCATTTGATCCGCAAGACATATTGTAAAGACATTTTAGACTAAGTTCATGATAATTAAGTTAATCTAACCAAATTAGTTAATGAACTCCCACTCAGACAGACATCCCTCTAGTCATCCAAATGATACATGATCCGAATTGACTAGGCCGTGTCCGATCATCACGCGAGACGGACTAGTCATCAACGGTGAACATCTCCATGTTGATTGTATCTACTGTACGACTCATGTTCGACCTTTTGGTCTCTCGTGTTCCGAGGCCATGTCTGTACATGCTAGGCTCGTCAAGTCAACCTAAGTGTTTTTCATGTGTAAATATGGCTTACACCCGTTGTATGCGAACATTAGAATCTATCACACCCGATCATCACGTGGTGCTTCGAAACAATGAACCTTCGCAACGGTGCATAGTTAGGGGGAACACTTTTCTTGAAATTTTAGTGAGGGATCATCTTATTTATGCTACCGTCGTTCTAAGAAAATAAGATGTAAACATAAAAAACATCACATGCAAATCATAAAGTGACATGATATGGCCAATATCATCTTGCGCCTTTCATCTCCATCTTTGAGGCGCGTCATGAACACCATCGTCACCGGCATGACACCATGATCTCCATCATCGTGTCTTCATGAAGTTGTCTCGCCAACTATTACTTCTACTACTATGGCTAACGGTTAGCAATAAAGTAAAGTAATTACATGGCATTTTCATTGACACGTAGGTCATACAATAAATTAAGACAACTCCTATGGCTCCTGCCGGTTGTCATACTCATCGACATGCAAGTCGTGATTCCTATTACAAGAACATGATCAATCTCATACGCCACATATATCATTCATCACATCCTTTTGGACATATCACATCACATAGCATACCCTACAAAAACAAGTTATACGTCCTCTAATTGTTGTTGCTAGTTTTACGTGGCTGCTATGGGTTTCTAGCAAGAACGTTTCTTACCTACGCAAAACCACGACGGTGATATGCCAATTTCTATTTACCCTTCATAAGGACCCTTTTCATCGAATCCGATCCGACTAAAGTGGGAGAGACAGACACCAGCTAGCCACCTTATGCATCAAGTGCATGTCAGTTGGTGGAACCAGTCTCACGTGAGCGTACATATAAGGTCGGTCCGGGTCGCTTCATCCCATAATGCCTCCGAATCAAGATAAGACTAGTAACGGTAAGCAAATTGAATAAATCATCACCCACTACTGCTTTGTGTTCTACTCGTCCATAGAATCTACACATAGATCTAGCTCTGATACCACTGTTGGGGAACATAGCAATAATTTAAAAAAATTCTTACGTGTCACCAAGATCAATCTTGGAGATGCTAGCAACGAGACAGAGGGAGAGCATCTTCATACCCTTGAAGATCGCTAAGCGGAAGCGTTACAAGAATGCGGTTGGTGGAGTCGTACACGCAGCGTTTCAGATCACGGTCGATTCCGATCTAAGCGCCGAACAACGACGCCTCCATGTTCGACACATGTACAGCCCGGGGACATCTCCTCCTTCTTGATCCAGCAAGGGGAGAGGAGAAGTTAAGGGAGAACTCCGACAGCACGACGGCATGGTGGTGATGGAGCTCGTGGTTCTCCGGTAGAGCTTCGCCAATCGCGACAGAGGAGGAGGTTTTGGAGAGGGGGAGGGCTCCGCCAGGGGAAGGGTGTGGCTGCCCTCCCAACCGCACTATATATAGGGGCAAGGGAGAGGGGGCCGACCGCCCGTAGATGCATCTAGAGGGGGGGCGACCAAGGGGAGGCTTGCCCCCCAAGCCAGGTGGGGGGCGCCCCCTCTAGGGTTTCCCCCAACCCTAGGCGCATGGGCCCTAGGGGGAGTTGGCGCTCGGCCCACCTAGGGGTTGGTTCCCCTCTATATTCAGCCCATAGGGCCCTCCGGGGCAGGTGGACCCTCCCGGTGGACCCCCGAAACACCTTCGGTGGTCCCGGTACAATACCGGTAACCCCCCGAACACTTCCGGTGACCGAATAAGAACTTCCCATATATAAATATTCATCTGCAGACCATTCTAAAACTCCTCGCGATGTCTGGGATCTCATCCGGGACTCCGAACAACCTTCGGTAACCACATACTATTTCCCATAACAACTCTAGCGTCACCGAACCTTAAGTGTGTAGACCCTATGGGTTCGGGAACCATGCAAACATGACCGAGACATCTCTCCGGCCAATAACCAACAGCAGGATATGGATACCCATGTTGGCTCCCACATGTTCCACGATGATCTCATCGAATGAACCACAATGTCGGGGATTCAATCAATCCCATATACAATTCCCTTTGTCCATCGGTATGTTACTTGCCCGAGATTCGATCATCGGTATCTCTATACCTCATTCAATCTCGTTACCGGCAAGTCTCTTTACTCGTTCCGTAACGCATGATCCCGTGGCTAACTCCTTAGTCACATTGAGCTCATTATGATGATGCATTACGACTGGGCACAGAGATACCTCTCTGTCATACGGAGTGACAAATCCCACTCTCGATTCGTGCCAACCCAACAGATACTTTCGGAGGTACCTGTAGTGCACATTTATAGGCACCCAGTTACGTTGTGACGTTTGGTACACCCAAAGCATTCCTACGGTATCCGGGAGTTGCACAATCTCATGGTCTAAGGAAATGATACTTGACATTAGAAATGCTTTAGCAAACGAACTACACGATCTTGTGCTACACTTAGGATTGGGTCTTGTCCATCACATCATTCTCCTAATGATGTGATCCCGTTATCAATGACATCCAATGTCCATGGTCAGGAAACCATGACCATCTATTGATCAACGAGCTAGTCAACTAGAGGCTTACTAGGGACATATTATGATCTATGTGTCCACACATGTATTGCGGTTTCTGGTTAATGCAATTACAACATGAACAATAGACAATTATCATGAACACGGAAATATAATAATAACAACTTTATTATTGCCTCTAGGGCATATTTCCAACATGGATCGCTAGAGCATGCATACCTTGTTAGCATCTTTAGTATCGACAAAACCTTCTGGTTGCATCATAACAAATCTTCCTTAAGGAACCCGTTAAGGAATGCTGTTTTGACGTCCATCTGCCAGATTTCATAGTCGTCATATGTGGCAATTGCTAACATGATTCTAACAGACTTAAGCATCACTACGGGTGAGAAAGTATCATCATAGCAACTCCTTGAATTTGTCAAAAACCCTTTGCAACAAGTCAAGCTTTATACACGGTGACATTACCATCCGTGTCTGTCTTCTTCTTAAAGATCCATTTGTTCTCAATGGCCTGTCGGTCATCGGGCATGTCCACCAAAGTCCATAATTTATTCTCATACATGGATCCAATCTCGGATTTACACCCTCAAGCTATTTGTCGGAATCCGGGCTCATCATCGCTTCTACATAGTTCGTAGGTTCGTCGTTGTCTAACAACATTACTTCCAGGAGGGGATTACCGTACCACTCTAGTGTGGAGCGTGTCCTAGTCGACCTATGAAGTTCAGTAGTAACTTGATCCAAAGTTTCAGGATCATCATCATTAGCTTCTCCAATTGGTGTAGGCATCATGGGAACTGCTTTATGTGACATGCTACTTTCCAATTCGAGAGAAGGTACAATTAGCTCATCAAGTTCCACTTTCCTCCCACTTACTTCTTTCGAGAGAAATGCCTTCTCTAGAAAGGATCCATTTTTAGAAACAAAAATCTTGCCCTCAGATCTGTGATAGAAGGTATACCCAATGGTCTCTTTAGGGTATCCTATGAAGACACACTTCTCCGCATTGGGTTCGAGCTTATCAGTCTTGACATAAGCGTTGCATCCGCAAAGTTTAGGAAACGATAGCTTAGGTTTCTTGCCAAACCATAACTCATACGGTGTCGTCTCAATGGATTTAGACAGTGCCCTATTTAAGGTGAATGCGGATGTCTCTAATGCATAACCCCAAAATGATAGTGGCAAATCAGTAATAGACATCATAGAACGCACCATATCTAATAAAGTACGATCACGATGTTCGAACACACCATTACGATGTGGTATTCCAGGTGGCGTGAGTTGTGAAACAATTCCACATTGTCTTAAATACATAACAAACTCGTAACTTAAATATTCACCTCCATGATCAGATTGTAGAGACTTTATTTTCTTGTTATGACGACTCTCCACTTCACTATGAAATTCCTTAAACTTTTCAAATGTTTCAGACTTGTGTTTTATAAAGTAAATATACCCATATCTACTCAAATCATCTGCGAAGGTATGAAAATAATGATATCCACCACATGCTTCAACACTCATCGGACTACATACATCAGCATGTACTATTTCCAACAAGTCACTATCCCACTCCATCGATCCAGAAAACGAGCTTTTAGTCATATTGCCCATGAGGCATGGTTCACACGTCTCAAATGATTCATAATCAAGTGATTCCAAAAGTCCATCGGCATGAAGTTTCTTCATGTGCTTTACACCAATATGACCTAAGAGGCAGCGCCACAAGTATGTGGTGCTATCATCATTAACTTTGCATCTTTTGGCATCAATATTATGAACATGTGTATCATTACGATCGAGATTCAACAAGAATAAACCATTCACAAGGGGTGCATGACCATAAAAGGTATTATCCATATAAATATAACTACCATTATTTTCCGACTTAAATGAATAACCGTCTCACAATAAAAAAGATCCAAATATAATGTTCATGCTCAACGTAGGAACCAAATAACAATTATCTAGGTTTAAAACTAATCCCGACACACATCGTAGAGGGAGCGTGCCGACGGCGGTCTCCGTTTTCAACGCGCATCGTCACCTAGTCCTTAGCTAGTCTCCGTTTATTTTGTAGCTCATGTTTCGAGTTACAAATAGTAGCAACCAAACTAGTATAAAATATTCAGGCGCTACTACGAGCACTAGTAGGGTACACAACAATAACATGTATATCAAATATACCTTTATTGACGTTGCCAGCCTTCTTATCTGCCAAGTACTTGGGGCAGTTCCGCTTCCAGTGGCCTTTCCCCTTGCAATAGAAGCACTTAGTCTCGGGTTTAGTTCAAGCCTTGGGTTTCTTCATGGGAGAAGCAACTGCCTTCCATTCTTCTTGAAGTTCCCTTTCTTTCCCTTGCCCTTCTTGAAACTAGTGGTCTTATTGACAATCAACACTTGATGCTCTTTCTTGATTTCTACTTCCGTGGCCTTAAGTATCGCAAAGAGCTCAGGGATCGTTTTTGTCACGCCCTCTATGCGGCTATATCTCTCACGTGTCGAAGCATGACTTAGAGGCATAACCGCATTGAAAGCAATGTCGCAAGTGAGGTAATCTTCACACAACCCATGTAATACATAAGGGAAAAGATACATAGTTGGCTTACAATCGCCACTTCACACAATTACATGAGTAAAGAATTACATCAACCAAATATAATCAAGGTCCGACTACGGAACCAAAATAAAAGAAGAACCCCAAATGCGACAAGGTCCCCGATCGACCCCAACTGGGCTCCACTACTGATCAACTAGAACAGAACAACACAAAGGACAAGATCTTCATCGAGCTCCTCCTGAGCTTGGTTGCGTCATCTGCCCGGATCAATGGCACTTGCAAGCTGGTTTTGGAAGTATCTGTGAGTCACGGGGACTCAACAATCTCACACCCTCACGATCAAGACTATTTAAGCTTATGGGTAAGGAAAAAGGTATGAGGTGGAGCTGCAGCAAGCGACTAGCATATATGGTGGCTAACATACGCAAATGAGAGCGAGAAGAGAAGGCAAAGCACGTTCAAGAAAGTGTGATCAAGAAGTGATCCTAAAACAACCTACGTCAAGCATAACTCCAACACCGTGTTCACTTCCCGGACTCCGCCGGAAAGAGACCATCATGGTTACACACGCGGTTGATGCTTTTTTAATTAAGGTCAACTTCAGGTTTTCTACAACCGGACATTAACAAATTCCCATCTGCCCATAACCGCGGGCACGGCTTTCGAAAGTTCAAATCCCTGCAGGGGTGTCCCAACTTAGCCCATGACAAGCTCTCACGCCAATGAAGGAATAGACCTTCTCCCGAGACATTCGGATCAGACTCGGTATCCCGGTTCTACAAGACACTTCGACAAGTTAAAACAAATCCAGCAACACCGCCCGAATGTGCCGACAAATCCCGATAGGAGCTGCACATATCTCGTTCTCAGGGCACACTCAGATGAGCCAGACGTCGGGTAGGCCAGCCCAGAGTTGCCCCTGGTAGCCCCGGACATCGCTCGGTTGGACCAACACTCAGAGGAGCACTGGCCCGGGGGGGGGGGGGTTAAAATAGTGATGACCCTCAGGAGCGCGACTCCCAAGGGAAAAGAAAAGGCTAGGTGGCGAATGGTAAAACCAATGTTGGGCATTGCTGGAGGAGTTTTATTCAAGGCGAACTGTCATGACAATCTAAGCATACACCCATCAAGAATACACAATATACAAGCTAGACATGGCAAGAACAATAACATAGCATGCACGGATCAATTACAACATCCCCGGCAAAATCGCTAACAAGTAGACAATCTGCCCAGATACACGAAATGACAAAAGTAGAGCTCGATTGACTCAAGCTAGGGTGCTCCATAATTGCAAACAAAGACATGGATGGATAGAGAACTACAAGATTAACAAAACATCCTTATTGATCATCCTCAAAAGAGGCACGGATCGCTAGGAAACAACATGAACATATGGCATATTGAAAAAAACAGATCAAGGACTTAGTGAAATTCTAAGTCCCTGAAATCAGCATTAACGAATGCACCACTTTGCAAGCTTGTGCTAGTCACCACACACATCGCAAAAATACATGGATGGCACCTCTGGAACGATGGCAAAGCATATAACAAAATACATGCAGAGCTCAGGGGCATATCATGCACACAATAATCATGGCAAAAATGACAAATAGCTATTTGATGCAGCAGATCTGACAATTAACTCAAATAGCACTCTTCCAACAGCATTTCGGGCATCAAGATGAGCTCAAATGAAAATGATGCAATGAGATGAAATGTTGTACTCTCTTAGACGAACATTTTGATATGCTATATGCTCAAATCAGAGTTACGGATGCGGAGTTAGGACATGATGAATATGGGCATATGAAACATGGAAATCTCGGGGACTTAGTAGAAATTATACCCTCCGAGAAGGTCAACGGGATGAAACGGTGCGGGATGGCGAGATACAGGCGTGGGGCGGCGGCGAGCCGTGTAGGAGGCGGCGCGGCGAGCTGCGCCGGCGATGGTGGCGGGCGTGCGCCGGCGAAGCTCCGGCGATGGCCGGCAAAGGGCGTGGCGGCGGCGCGCGCAGATCCCGCGAGGAGGAAGGAGGCCGGGCGCGGTCGGGTGCGCCTGTGCGGCGGCGGCGCACCGGTGAGGTGGCGCCGGCGACGAGGCGGCGGAGCGAGGACGGCGGCCGGCGAGCAGGGCGGCAGGGACCCTCGGGCGCGCGGCGGCGGCCCAGATCTGGCCCGGGCCGGGCCGGCCTCGGGCCCCGGCGGGCCGCGGGAGGCGGGGAGGAGAGAGAAAGGAGGCGGGGCTGAGGTGGCGCGAGGGGAGTGGCTGGCTATGGCGGCGGAGTGACGTGGCGCTCTGCCATTGGTCGGAGTGAGGTGCAGGGCGGACATGTCCGGCGGCGGGGATTTTGTCCGGTGGCGCGAGGTAGGGGTAGGCTAGGGTTTGACGATGAAATTCGGGAGAGGAGCACATATTTATAGGTAGAGGGATCTAGGAGAGTCCAAGTGAGGTGCGGTTTGCGGCCACGCGATCGTGATCGAACGACCGAGATGATGGAGGAGGTTTAGGTGGGTTTTGGGCCACTTTGGAAGGGTGTTGGGCTGCAACACATACGAGGCCTTCTCGGTCCCTCGGTTAACCGTTGGAGTATCAAACGAAGTCCAAATGGTACGAAACTTGACAGGAGGTCTACCGGTAGTAAACCAAGGCCGCTTGGCAAGTCTCGGTCCAATCCGGAAATGTTTAATCCCCACACGAGAAGCAGGTAGAAATGACCACCGGAGGAGATAGGAGCGCCGGAATGCAAAACGGACAACGGGAAAAATGCTCGGATGCATGAGACGAACATGTATGCAAATGAAATGCACATGATGACATGATATGCAATGCATGACACGCAAGCAATGACAAGGCAACAACAGCGAATAACTGGAGGACACGTGGCACATCGGTCTCAGGGCGTTACAGTTTTCTCCACCCCTTGCATATTATAGTTCATCACAAAGCCCTTGTAGCTTGGTGGCAGTGACTGGAGAACTCTGTCAATCGCTACTTCATCCAGAAGATTAACTCCCAACTAATTCAAGCGGTTGTAGTACCTAGACATTCTAAGTACATGCTCACTAACAGAGTTATTCTCCTCCATCTTGTAGCTAAAGAACTTGTCGGAGGTTTCATACCTCTCGAACTGAGCGTGAGCTTGAAATACCAATTTTAGCTCTAGGAACATCTAATATGCTCTGTGGTGCTCAAAACATCTTTGGATCCCTGGTTTTAAGCTGTACGTATAGCATGTCGCACTGAACTATCGAGTAGTCATCAACTCGAGTCTGCCAGATGTTCATAGCATCCACAGTCAAGGGAGTGGGTGGCACACCCAACAGTGCATCAAGGACATAAGCCTTTTGTGCAGCAGTGAGGATAATGCTCAAATAACAGACCCATTCTACATAGTTGCTTCCATCATGTTTCAACTTAGCTTTATCTAGGAACGCATTAAAACTGAGGGGAGCTACAACGCGAGCCATTGATCTACAACATAATTTTGCAAAGACCTTAAGGCTATGTTCATGATAATTGGTTCAATTAATCATTTTGCTAATGAACACCCACTTAAATCAACATCCCTCAAGTTGTCTAAGTGTTACATGATCCAAATCAACCAACCCATGTCTGATCTTCACATGAGATTGGGTGGTCATCAATGGTGAACATCTCCATATTGATCATATCTGCTATATGACTCAAGTTGGACCTTTCGGTCCTCCATGTTCCGAGGCCATGGTTGTACATGCTAAGCTCGTCCAGTTTAACCGAAGTATTCTTCATGTGTAAAACAGGCTTACACCCGTTGTATGTGAACAAAGAGTCTATCACACTCAATCATCATGAGGTGCTTCCAAACGTCGAACTTTTGTAGCGGTGCATATTTAGGGAGAACACTTTTATCTTGAAATTTAGTGAAGGGATCATCTTATAATGCTACTGTCATCCTAAGAAAAATAAGATGCAAAACAATATAAACATAATATGCAATAAAAAATATGTGACATGATATGGCCATTATCCTCTTATGCTTTTGATCTCCATCTCCAAAGCACCGGTATGATCTCCATCGTCATCGGCATGTCACCATGATCTCCATCATCATGTCGTCATGTGGTTGTCTCGCCAACTATTGCTTCTACAACTATTGCTAATGCATAGAGATAAAGTAAAGCAATTACACAGTGTTATTGGTTGACATGCGGGTCATAAAATAAATTAAAGACAACCCTATGGCTCCTGTCGGTTGCCATACTCATCGACATGCAAGTCGTGAACCTATTACAAAACATGATCATCTCATACATCAACATATATCACATCACGTTTTAGCCACACCACATCACAACATGCCCTGCAAAAACAAGTTAGACGCCCTCTACTTTGTTGTTGCAAATTTTACGTGGCTGGTATGGGCGACTAGCAAGAACCATTCTTACCTAAGCAAAACCACAATGGTGATAATCAAGTTGCCTTTTAACCTTCTACAAGGACCGCCTTTATCAAATTAGATTCAACTAAAGTAGGATAGACAGACACCCACCAACCACCTTATGCAATACAAGTTGCATGTTAGTCAGTGGAACCAGTCTCATGTGCGAGTACATGTAAGGCTGGTCCGAGCCGCTTCATTCCACAGTACGGCCGAATGCAAAATAGACAAGGGAGGTAAGCAATCTGAACATCAACACCCACAACTTCTTTGTGTCTACTTGTGCATATACATACGCATAGACCTAGCTCATGATGCCACTGATGGGGAACGTTGCATGAAAATCAAAAAATTTCCTACGGAACACCCAAGATCCAATCTAGGAGATGCATAGCTATGAGAGGGGAGTGTGTCTACATACCCTTGTAGATCAAAAGTGTTAGCGTCGTAACACGGTTGATGTAGTCGTACTCTTCACGATCCAATCCGATCTATTGCCGGACGGACGACACCTCCGAGATTAGCACACGTTCAGCTTGATGGCATCCTCTCCTTCTTGATCCAGCAAGCGAGGGAGAGGAGGTAGATGAGATCGGAACCAGCACGGTGGTATCGTGGTGGTGGCAGCAGCAGCAGCAGAATTCTGACAGAGCTTCGCCAACTGTGTACCGGAGGAATATGGGAGGAGTTGGGAGAGGTAATGGGAAGTCTCGAAGGGGTTGCTACCCCCTGTGCCTCCCCACTATGTAAAGGGGTGAGAGAGGGGGCGCATAGCCCCTTGGCCCCTCCTCCAAGGAGGGGCTAGCCGGCCAAGGGAGGAATCCCACCCCTACAAGGCAAGGGGAGGTGCCTTCTTCACTTGGGACTCTTCCCCACTTGGGACTCTTCCCATATGGGCCCAAGGGGTTGGTGCGCCTGGTCTAGCAAGGCTTGGACGCCCCCTACAGCCCAATTTGGTCCTTGGGACGTGGTGGAACCATCCATGGACTTCCGGACCCCTCCGGAATCCTTCGGAACCTTCTGCAAGTCTCTCAGTACAATACCGAAAAACCCGAACTTTTTCGGGAAACCAAAATATGACTTGCCATATATAAATCTTTACCTCCGAACGATAGCTCTTCATGATATCCCGGATCCCATCCGGGACTCCGAGGAACATTCGTACTTTCCACTATTAATATTTCATTACTACCCTAACACTATCGAACGTTAAGTATGCGACCCTACGGGTTCGGGAACATCTAGACATGATCGAGACACCTCTCTGGCCAATAACCAATAGCGGAACTTGGATGCCCATATTCGTTCCTACATATTAAACTAAGATCTTTTATCGGTTGAACCACAATGTCGAGGGTTCAGTTATTCCCGTATGCAATTCCCTTTGTCTAGCGATATGTTACTTGCCCGAGATTCGATCGTCGGTGTCTCCATACCTAGTTCATTCTCATTACTGGCAAGTCTCTTTACTCGTTCCATAATAGAAGATCCCGTGACTAAACCAATTTGTCACATGAAACTTCTTATGATGTTGTATTACCGAGAGGGCACGGAGATATCTCTCCGTCACACGAAGTGACAAATCCCAGTCTCGATCCGTGCAATCCAACAGACACCTTAGGATATACTTGTAGAGCACCTTTATGATTACCTAGTTACAAAGTGATGTTTGATAGCACACAAGGCATTCCTATGGTATCCGGGAGTAGCATGATCTCATGGTCGAAGGAATAGATACTTGAGATGAAGAAAGCTATAGCAAATAACTAAATGATGTGAGGTTAAGCTTACGTTTGGGTCTGTCCATCACATCATTCTCCTAATGATGTGATCCCATTATCAAATGACAACTCATGTCTATGGTTAGGAAACCATAACCATCTTTGATCAACGAGTTAGTCTAGTTGATGGTGTTATTAGACATTGTGTACTTGAGCATGAATAGAAAGAGATCCTACGCAAGTGCCACTCCGAGGCTTACGGAGGGCACCACACTGGAGATAGAACTGCACATAAGGTATTGCAATCTGGGTTTTATTGGCCCACTCTCTTTAAGGATGCACGTAAGTTTGTCTTATCTTGTGATGAAATGTCAAAGAGTTGGTAATATTGGTAGACGCCAGGAAATGCCTGTGAATTATTCACTTGTTATTGAACCATTTGATGTTTGGTGCTTTGATTATATGGGACCTTTTCCTTCCTCTAATGGGTATACACATATTTTAGTTTCTGTTGATTACGTTACTAAGTGGCTAGAAGCTATTCCAACTAGTAGTGTTGATCATAACACTTCTATTAAGATGCTTAAAGAAGTTAATTTTTCTGAGGTTGGAGTCCCTAGACATTTAGTGACTGATGGTGGCTCACATTTTATTCATGGTTCTTTCCATAAAATGCTTGCTAAGTATGATGTTAATCATAGAATTGCATCTCCTTATCATCCTCAGTCTAGTGGTCAAGTAGAATTGAGCAATAGAGAGATTAAATTAATTTTGCAAAATACTGTTAATAGATCTAGAAAGAATTGGTCTAAGAAAATTGATGATGCTTTGTGGGCTTATAGAACTGCTTATAAGAACCCCATGGGTATTGAGGGAGCCTGGATTAGGGGGTCCCCAGGCGTCCGGGCTATGTGACATGGGCCTGGCTGGTGGGCTGTGAAGATACAAGACAGAAGGCTCACCCCCGTGTCCGGATGGGACTCTCCTTGGCGTGGAAGGCAAGCTTGGCGTTCGGATATGAAGATTCCTTTCTCTGTAAATCAACTCTTTACAAACCCTAGCCCCCTGTCTATCTATATAAACCAGAGGGTTTAGTCTGTAGGGGCAAGGTTAGTCATAATCATATAGGCTAGACATCTAGGGTTTAGCCATCATGATCTCGAGGTAGATCAACTCTTGTAACCCCTATACTCATCGAAGTCAATCAAGCAGGACGTAGGGTTTTACCTCCATCAAGAGGGCCCGAACCTGGGTAAAACATTGTGTCCCCTGCCTCCTGTTACCTTCGATCCTTAGACGCCCAGTTCAGGAACCCCTACCTGAGATCTGCCGGTTTGACACTGACATTGGTGCTTTCATTGAGAGTTCCTCTGTGCTGTAGGCAAAGGATTCGATGGCTCGTTCGATCATCCACAATAATGTTGTTTTGGGGGAGATCTCCCCCCGGGACAAATTTTAGTATTCGACGGCTTCGCGCTGTGTGTCAATTCGACTAGCCACCTCGAGCAGACCGATAGCTACGCCCCTGGTCATCAGATCAGTTTTGGGAACCTAAACTATGTCGCTGATATCCAAGGAGATTTGATCCTCGAAGGGTTCGCGGCCCTGATTACCGCTCTGGCCTTAGATCTAGAGCAGGCCGACAGGTCCGAAGACGGGATTCTAGACCTCGCCGGACTCTCTACACTAATGGAGCTTGCTGTCGGAGAAGCAGCGGACACTCCGCCGGACTCTAGGTCCGAACTCTCGAGGTCCGTGTCAAGCGGGCGCCGCCAGGAGGCTCCAACTCCGGACAGCCCCACGGACTCTCATCTCGCGGTCTGATCCTCTCCTTTAAACAAGGCTCTAGACTTAATGCGATCGCTCGCCGTTGCGGAAGGATCGCTTCCGAATTATGCCCAGCCCAGACTAGGAGCTGAGAGCGGGGAATTTTACGTCCCACCCACCACCCACTCCATAGCCACTGTCGAAGATCTAATCGACATACTGGATTATGCCTCTGAAGACATCGACGGTATGGACGATGATGCTGGAGACGAGCAAGGCCAAAACCCTCCGTTTACCAGATGATGGACGGCCACCTCCACATACGACGTGTACATGGTGGACACACCCAAAGAGGATGACGACAACGGCGAGGAGAATTCGGTTCAGGACAAGCCTGCCGAAGCCCCTCCGAAGCATCGATGTCAGCGGCGCCGCTCAAAATCGCGTCGCGAGAAAGATGGCAATACCAGCACCGTAGACAATAATACTTCGGAGAATGCCGAAAACCCTGAAGCCCCTATAGAGCCAACATCCGAGAAGGATGATTGGGAGGATGGGCAGGTAAACCCCGACGATTTTGTCGAGAACGAGGGTTCGGGGGATAGTAACTACCTGCCGACCTCCGAAGAAGACGTGAGCCTCGGTGACGAAGATTTTATCGTGCCGGGGGAACCCCTCGAACAAGAGCGCTTTAAGCGCCAGCTAATCGCCACCGCAAGAAGCCTGAAAAAGAAGCAGCAACAGCTTCAAGCTGACCAGGACTTACCCAATGATAGATGGACTAACATCCTGGCAGCCGAGGAATACGGCCTCGAACACCTAACAAAGAGCTACCCGAAGTGCAATTTCCTACCCCAATTAGACAATGAGGCACAGGAGCCCATACCGCCAATGCGCGATGCTAACTGACCACTGTGTGGCCGGGACAGAGCAGCAACTCAAGCCGAGCACCAGCCCGCACCACCTCGCCATAAAAGTAGGGGAATGGCGGCTCCAGAATATATGTATGACCTATGACAGGACCTAGACAATAGAGCCGGTCAAACCAGATCAATCTATGGATCAAGGGGACGTGCCCCAGCGCGAGAGGACAGCCGTCAGGCCTGGCGTGACAAGCACAACCTCACTCGGGCCGAGAATCGAATACGAACTTCATCCGAACTACGTCACGACATTGCCCAATACAGAGGAGCCGCACACCGTCTATGCTTCACCGATGAAGTAATGGAGCACCAGTTCCTAGAAGGGTTTAAACCCGTGAACATCGACTCATATGACGGTACAACATACCCCGCAGTCTGGGTTGAAGATTTTCTTCTCCACATACACATGGCTCGCGGTGATGACCTACATGCCATCAAATATCTTCCCTTGAAACTTAAGGGACCAGCGCGGCACTGGTTAAATAGCCTCCCAGAAAATTCTATTGGCAGCTAGGAAGATTTGGAAGATGCCTTTAGGGACAACTTCCAAGGTACCTATGTATGACCCTCGGACGCTGATGACCTCAGTCACAAAGTCCAGCAACCCGGGGAGTCAGCCCAGAAACTATGGACAAGGTTCTTAAATAAAAAGAACCAAATTGTTGATTGTTCGGACGCCGAAGCCCTCGCGGCCTAAGCACAGCGTTTGTGACGAGTGGCTCGGCCGACACCTTAGCCAAGAAAAGTCGAAGTCCATGGCAGCCCTACCGCACTAATGACTCGCTTTTGTGCGGGCGAAGATAGCTGGCTTGCATGCACAAGCAATAGCACCAGTGACCCCAGCACCTCTGAAGCCAGGGACGACAATGGCAAACCATGACGCAACAAGCACAAGTGTCGAATCAATAACGAAAATACCGAAGACACAGTGGTAAACGCTGGATTCAGCGGCCTAAATCCGGTCAACATAAGAATCCATTCAAAGGAAACATAGATGGTCCATCTAGCTTGGACAGAATACTCGATCGGCCTTGCCAGATTCATGGCACCCCCGATAAGCCTGCCAATCAAACCAACAGAAACTGTTGGGTCTTTAAGCAGGCTGGCAAGCTTAACGCCGAACATAAAGGGAAAGGGCCGCCCAGCGGGGACGACGAAAAAGAGCCTCGCCCACCGAACACGGGGGGATAGAAGAAATTCCCTCGAGGTAAAAACGGTGAATATGATATATGTCACACATATCCCCAAGCGGGAGCGCATGCGTGTGTTAAGGGACGTCTACGCCGTCGAGCCGGTCGCCCCAAAATTCAACCCATGGTTGGCTTGTCCGATCATCTTTGATCGAAAGGACCACCCAACCAGTATCTGTCATGGAGGTTTGGCAGCTGTGGTACTTGATCAAATCATCGACTGATTCCACCTTATGCGAGTCCTCATGGACAGCGGCAGCAGTCTCAACCTACTTTGTTAGGATAATGCCCGCAAAATGGGCATCAATTCATCAAGAATCAAGCCTGCTAAAACTACCTTTAAAGGAGTAATACCCGGTGTAGAGGCCCGCTGTACGGGCTCAGTAACATTGGAAGTCGTTTTTGGTTCACCAAACAACTTCCAAAGTGAAGACTTGATCTTCGATATCGTCCCCTTCCGCAGAGGATATCACGCACTGCTCGGACGAACCGCTTTCGACCGTCTTAACGTGGTCCCACACTATGCTTATTTAAATCTCAAGATGCCCGACCCACATGGTGTCATTACAATCAATGGAAACACAAAACGCTCCCTTCATACTGAGGAGCATACTGCGGCCATCGCGACCGAAGTACAGAGCGGCCTGGTCAGGCCGCACACCTCATCGGCCGTCAAGCCGCCGGCCTTCATTAAACAAGACCGGTCAGTTTCGCCTCCACTGGTCGCCGCACACATCCACGAACTTTGTACCGCGCGTGCATAATTATGCACTTAAAATACCTTGGGCATCGGCGGAGGCACAATACGGATAGGCCCATAGTACGGTTCGACCCTATATGGGTTTCCCCTTTCCCTTAATTATTTTTTTATCTTTTACGATAGGTGAATTAAAACCTATTCATCCTATGGACTTACAAGGACTCTTTTCGAGCCCGGTTTCGTACTAATAGCCGAAGACGATTCCTCTTAAGGAACCCCTCTCCAAGGTGAAAGCAGCGCAGACATGCGGCAGGAGGTCCAAAGGATTTTGTAGACCAAAACTTTATTCAAGAACCTGTATAGAGATTTTCCCCTTCTTCTTAGACCCCTGGCATAAAAAATGGCCTTGGTGATTATGGTGCCCTCTGTAAGATCACGTTTTGACGTATCAATCAGATTCTAGTGAAAACAATTTTTATTCGGTATCACCTTTATTCATAGACTGTATGCCATCTCCTCAGTTGTCTCACTCACACACCTCAGCACAAATTGTCAGGGGCTCTATACAACCAAACATGTGTCGCCGAACAAAATCTCGAATAGCTTTATGGCACAATTCGGCGTCCCGAGCTTGGCATTATATGCATCGGCTCCGAATCATGTCTTTGGTCAATAGTTGGGTTTCCCGGCTCCTGTGTTTGCTAGCTTACGTTCCGTTTGTTCGGATAAGGTAGTGAAGGGAGAACTACTGCATTTGTGTTTCTGGTTCGTCCGGTCAAGCACCTCAGTAGAGAAAGCCGAAAACTGACTGTCATGATGCGGCGAGAGCTGGTCAGCCATTCGGCGACTTATTAAAATCTTTAGCGATTGTTTCCGTATTACACGAAGTACCGCTTTTCCGGTCACATACATAGCGCTTCCGCATCCGGATAGCCGAGTACATACCAGGGGCTATCTTCTAGCCCCATAATCAAACTCCTATGGCTCAGTGAGAGTGGTAAAGCCACATAGTCTGATTGCCTGGTTCGCTGCTCTGACACCTCCTTCGCGGAAGAAGACGTTGGGTCAAGTGTGATCATGTCCTATTCGGAACACCCCCATAGTATCTACATGGGGGTTGAAGCCGACGACTAGAAAAATCTCAGGAATACAAAAACGGCCGCATGGGATTGAAGAACTTTCAGACAAAGGCATAAATGTATTACAAAGCCTTCATATATAATAAAAATGTCCGGACAATTCGGGTACATTTATTCGAACATAATGTCCTTTGAGCATTGACCCTCTATCAAGCGGGCACCCTCTAGGACGTCCTCTAAATAGCGCTCCAGTGTGCAGTGGATCTTGCCTCCGGGAGGGCCCTCGACAGCCACTTCGGCAGCCTTCATCTTCGCCCAGTGCATCATGACGCGGGCGAAGGCCATCCGTGCACCTTCTATGCACACCGATCGCTTGATTGCGTCGATTCGGGGGACTGCATTGACAAGTCGTCGCGCCAGGACGAAATAACTATTCGGAATGGGTTTGGCTCGCCATAGCCGAACTATGACGTCGTTCATGGCTGCTTCGGTCACCTTATGCAGCTCGGCCCATTGTGCCATTTTGTCGTTCAGCAACGCCGAGCGCTCCCGCACCGCAAACTGTGACCAGAACAGCTTCTCCATCGCATGTCCCACCTGAGCCTGGAAGAATTGTGCGGCATTGGTAGCACTCTTCAGAAGATCCGCAAAAGCGTCTGGAGAACTCCATAGTCGATTAAGCAAGGCATATCTCTGATCGCCAAACTTAGTCTGTAAAAGAAAGGGCTTACCAACCGCTATCTGTCCGGCCTGCCGGACCTCCTCGCGAGCCGCCCTAGATTCGGACCGCGCCTCTTTGGCCACCTCAAGGGCCTTGGCGTGCCTGGTGGCCTTGGCTATATTCTCCTCCTCGACGGACTTGCACCTGCGGGCGACATCCTTGAGCTCTTGCTCTACTACAAATACCCGCTCCTCGACCTGGCACCGGGTGGCTTGTTCGTTCTTCAAACCTACAACCGCTTTATCAGCGGCCACATTGCTCACTCCCGCCTGCTCCTTGGCCTGGGCAAGCTCACCCCTGAGGGTCTCGACCTCAGCAGCGTCATCTGCAATTTCACACATAACAAAGTCTAAGTTTCAACTTTGCATTCGCACATTCATATAGGCACAAATGGGATGTTCACAGCATACCTTGTGCATCGTCGAGCCGCTTATTAATAAGGACGATGTCCTCATCGGTCTGCTTCAGTTGCCTTTTCAGTTCAGAAACCTCCGTGGCCTGGGCTGTTGCCGCTAATAGTGAAGCCTGTTTTTCAGCCAAATAAGTATGTTATTTCCTGCAGATATATGTAGATACTCTGTTCGCCTTTCTTCATGGGCCGACCAGAGTCTCAGGGGCTACTATCCATATACAGGCATATTTTCCATATGGAAAGTGGCTAAAGACATTACATCGCATGCCTCGAAGCCTATTAGTAGGCTCGTAAAGGCTTTGTGCAACCCGCTTTTAGCGGACTAAATCTTCTCAGCCATCGTACCCATCAAGGTACGATGCTCCTCCAAGATGGACACACTCTGCAGTCCGTCCCTCAGCATGTTTGGCGCCTCCGGATTCATGGAGGTTACCGCAAGGATAGGCGCTCCCCCTCCCTTGAAGGGGGCCGCTCACTTGACTCCGGATCCATCTCCGGAGCGGTATTCGACTGGGGGTCGAACAATCCAGGGCCCCCATCCCCGGTCTTCACGGGGGTCGCGCCCCCCGTGTCCTCAACGGCCGAGGTATTACCCACCGGTGCTGTACTGATGGTCCCCTGCACCTCTCGACAAGCTGGAGAAATCCTCTAGGATGACACCTCGATGTCATCCGCCCTAGGGGCGAGGAAACTTGCAAAGGCATCTCACTCTCCATCATCTCCGGCGGCAAATCCCCTGACGAGTTGGATTGTTGAGGCAGATCGCGGGCTGGACTGAAACACATGATTTAATATTATTCTCACAATTCGTAAAGGAGTGGATGTATGTAAAGCGTCCTCAGGTACTTAAGATTCGGCAAGGGGCTTGCTCCGGGGGCGGGGCTTGGGGATGTCTTCGGTGTCTGAATCCGAGTCATTCGAAAGGGATAACTTTCCCCTCTTAGATGCCCTCGCCTCCGGGTCTGCGGAGACCGCCCTCCTTTTCCCTTTGAGAGGAGGGTTATCTTCTTCTTCTTCCTCCTCCTCCTCCTCCTCCTCATTTTCGTCTCTCTCTATGATACTTTTGATGCACTTTTGCAGCATCAACACCTCATTGGTCGATCCCAAATCTGGACCCTTGTTTTTCCATGAAGCGAGTCACAGAGGGGGTCCGGATCTAAAATGCAGGAGTTGCCGCCCACCTGGTACCACGGGGTTTGGTGATGTAGAACCACCCCTGCTGCCAGTTTTGACGGTATACACAAAGGCCCGTTTAGGACAGATGGCGTGAGGAAGCTTGCTCACCATGGCTCCGCCGCAATCTGTGTGCTCCCTATCGACCACCTTCGGCTTCATGTTGAAGGTCTTGAGCCACAGGCCGAAGTGTGGGGGGATGCAGAGAAATGCCTCGCACATGACGATGAACGCCGAGATATGGAGGAAGGAGTTCGGGGCTAGATTGTTGATACTCCATCTTGCATCATGCTTTTATATCAATATTTATTGCATTATGGGCTGTTATTATACATTATGTCAAAATATTTATGCCTTTTCTCTCTTATTTTACAAGGTTTACATGAAGAGGCAATGCCAGCAACTGGAATTCTGGGCTAGAAAAGGAGCAAATATTAAAGACCTATTCTGCACAACTCCAAAAGTCTGAAAACTCCACGAAAGTCAGTTTTGGAATATATAAAAAATATTGGGCGAAGGAAGCACCAAAGGGGGCCACCCACTGTCCACGAGGGTGGAGGGCGCGCCCTACCCCCCTGGGCGCGCCCGCTGCCTCGTGGGCCACCTGGAAGCCCCCCGCTACCCATCTTCTGGAATAAGGTGTCTTTTGCCTTGGAAAAAAATCAGAAGGAAGCTTTCAGGATGAAGCGCCGCCGTCTTGAGGCGGAACCTTGGCGGAACCAATCTAGGGCTCCGACGGAGCTGTTCTGCCGGGGAAACATCCCTCCGGGAGGGGGAAATCGTCACCATCGTCATCACCATCGATCCTCTCATCGGGGGTCAATATCCATCAACATCTTCACCAGCACCATCTCCTTTCAAACCCTAGTTCATCTCTTGTATCCGATCTTTGTCTCAAAACCTCAGATTGGTACCCGTGGGTTGCTAGTAGTGTTGATTACTCCTTGTAGTTGATGCTAGTTGGTTTATTCGGTGGAAGATTATATGTTCAGATCCTTTATGCATATTAATACCCCTTTGATTATGAACATGAATATCATTTGTGAGTAGTTACGTTTGTTCCTGAGGACACGGGAGACGTCATGTTATAAGTAGTCATGTGAATTTGGTATTCGTTCGATATTTTGATGAGATGTATGTTGTCTTTCCTATAGTGGTGTTATGTGAACATCGACTAAATTACACTTCACCATTGTTTGGGCCTAGGGAAAGGCATGGGGAAGTAATAAGTAGATTATGGGTTGCTAGAGTGACAGAAGCTTAAACCCTAGTTTATGCGTTGCTTCGTAAGGGCCTGATTTGGATCCATATGTTTCATGCTATGGTTAGGTTTACCATAATTCTTCTTTCATAGTTGCGGATGCTTGCGAGGGGGGTTAATCATAAATGGGATGCTTATCCAAGGAAGGGTAGTACCCAAGCACCGGTCCACCCACATATCAAATTATCAAAGTAACGAACGCGAATCATATGGGCATGATGAAAACTAGCTTGACGATATGTGTTCCCGGGAGCGCTTTCCTTTATATAAGAGTTTGTCCAGGCTTGTCCTTTGCTACAAAAAGTATTGGGCCACCTTGCTGAACCTTGTTTACTTTTGTTAATTGTTACCCGTTACGAATTACCGTATCACAGAACTATCTGTTACCGATAATTTCAGTGCTTGCAGAGAATACCTTACTGAAAATTGCTTGTCATTTCCTTCTGCTCCTCATTGGGTTCAACACTCTTACTTATGGGAAGGACTATGATAGATCCCCTATACTTGTGGGTCATCAAGACTCTTTTCTGGCTCTGTTGCCGGGGAGTGAAGCGCCTTTGGTAGGTGGAATTTGGTAAGGAAAAATTTATATAGTGTGCTGAAATTTACTATCACTTGTTACTATGGAAAATAATCCTTTGAGGGGCTTGTTTGGGGTATCTTCACCCTGACCAGTAGAGCAAAGAGTTGCTCCTCAACCTACTGAACCTACTGAAAATGTTTACTTTGAAATTCCTTCGTGTTTGATAGAGAAACTGCTAGCTAATCATTTTACAGGAGATGGAACATTACATCTCGATATGCACCTAATCTATGTGGATGAAGTTTGTGGATTATTTAAGCTTGCAGGTATGCCCGAGGATATTATCAAGAAGAAGGTCTTCCCTTTATCTTTGAAGGGAAATCCATTGACATAGTTTAGGCTATGTGATGATATTGGATTGTGGAACTACAACCGATTGAAATTGGAATTTCATCAAAAGTTTTATCCTATGCATCTAGTTCATCGTGATCGTAATTATATATATAATTTTTGGCCTCGCGAAGGAGAAAGTATCGCTCAAGCTTGGGGAGGCTTAAGTAAATGTTATATTCATGCCCCAATCATGATCTCTCAAGAGAAATTATTATTCAAAAAATTTATGATCGGCTTTCTCTCAATAATCGCTCCATGCTTGATACTTCTTGTACTGGTTCTTTTATGACGAAGACCATTGAGTTCAGATGGGATTTATTGGAAAGAATTAAACGCAACAATGAAGATTGGGAACTCGACAAAGGTAAGGAATCAGGTATAACACCTAAGTGTGATTGTGTTAAATCTTTTATGGATACCGATGCTTTTCATGAATTTAGCACTAAATATGGACTTGACTTTGAGACAGTAGCTTCTTTCTGTGAATCATTTGCTACTCATGTTGTTCTCCCTAAGGAGAAGTGGTTTAAATATTATCCTCCCATTGAAGTAAAAGTAGTTGAACCTATTAAAGTTGAAGAAAAGACTATCACTTATAATGTTGATCCTATTGTTCCTACCGCTTATATTGAGAAACCACCTTTCCCTACTAGAATAAAGGATCATGCTAAAGTTCAACTGTGGTTCGTAAGAGTAATGCTAGAACACCTACACCCCCTGAGCAAATTAAAGTTGAACCTAGCATTACTATGGTTAAAGATCTCTTGGTCGATAATATTGATGGGCATGCATGCTATTTACTTCTGTGATGAAGCTGCTAGAATTGCTAGACCCGATACCAAAAATAAACATAGACCTTTTGTAGGCATGCCTATTGTTTCTGTTAAAATAGGAGATCATTGCTATCATGGCTTATGTGACATGGGTGCTAGTGCAAGTGCAATACCTCATTCCTTATACGAAGAAATTATGCATGATATTGCACCTGCTGAGATAGAAGGTATTGATGTTACAATTAAGCTTGCCAATAGAGATACTACTTCACCCGTTGGGATTGTTAGAGATGTTGAAGTCTTGTGTGGGAAAGTTAAATATCCTATTGATTTTCTTGTTCTTGGTTCCCCACAAGATGACTTTTGTCCCAATATATTTGGTAGACCCTTCTTGAATACTGTTAATGCTAAGATAGACTACAAAAAGGATATTTTTACTGTTGGTTTAGGGGATATGTCTCATGATTTTAATTTTGCTAAATTTTGTAGACAACCCCATGATAAAGAATTGCCTAGTAAAGATGAAATTATTGGTATTTCTTCTATTGCCGTGCCTCCTAATGATACTTTAGAACAATATTTGCTAGACCATGAAAATGATATGTTTATGAATGAAAGAAGGGAAATAGATGAAGTATTCTTTAAACAGGGACCTATTTTGAAACACAACTTGCCTGTTGAAATTCTAGGGGATCCTCCTCCACCCAAGGGTGATCCCGTGTTTGAGCTTAAACCATTACCTGATACTCTTTAATATGCTTATCTTGATGAAAAGAAGATATATCCTGTTATTATTAGTGCTAACCTTTCAGAGCAGGAAGAAGAGAAATTATTGAAAACTTTGAAGAAGCACCGTGCTGCTATTGGATATACTCTTGATGATCTTAAGGGCATTAGTCCCACTCTATGCCAGCACAAAATAAAATTGGAGAAAGATGCTAAACTGGTTGTTGATCACCAACGACGATTAAATCCTAAGATGAAAGAAGCGGTAAGAAATGAAATACTAAAGCTTATGGAGGCAGGTAATAATTTATCATGTTGCTGATAGTCAGTGGGTAAGTCATGTCCATTGTGTCCCTAAGAAGGGAGGTATTATTGTTGTTCCTAATGATAAAGATAAATTGATCCCACAAAGAATTGTTATAGGTCATAGAATGGTAATTGATTTCCTCAAATTAAATAAAGCTACTAGAAAGGATCATTACCATTTACCTTTTATTGAACAAATGCTAGAAAGATTATCCAAACATACACATTTGTGCTTTCTAGATGGTTATTCTGGTTTCTCTCAAATACCTGTGTCGAAAGCGGACCAGGAAAATACCACTTTTACTTTCCCTTTCGGTACCTTTGCTTATAGACGTATGCCTTTTGGTTTATGTAATGCACCTGCTACCTTTCAAAGATGTATGACTGTTATATTCTCTGACTTTTGTGAAAAGATTGTTGAGGTTTTCATGGATGATTTCTCCGTGTTTGGAACTTCTTTTGATGATTGCTTAAGCAACCTTGATCGAGTTTTGTAGAGATGTGAAGAAACTAATCTAGTCTTGAATTGGGAGAAGTGCCACTTTATGGTTAATGAAGGTATTGTCTTGGGGCATAAAATTTCTGAAAGAAGTATTGAAGTCGATAGAGCTAAAGTTGATGCTGTTGAAAAGATGCCGTGTCCTAAGGACATTAAAGGTATAAGAAGTTTCCTTGCTCATACCGGTTTTCATAGGAGGTTCATTAAAGACTTCTCAAAAATTTCTAGGCCTCTGACTAATCTCTTACAAAAAGATGTTCCTTTTGTCTTTGATGATGATTGTGTAGAAGCATTTGAAATACTTAAGAAAACATTGATTTCTGCACCTGTTGTTCAGCCACATGATTGGAATTTACCCTTTAAAATTATGTGTGATGCTAGTGATTATGCCGTAGGTGCTGTTCTAGGATAAAGAATTGATAAGAAATTAAATATTATCCAATATGCTAGCAAAACTCTAAACAATGCCCAGAGAAATTATGCTACTACTGAAAAAGAAAGATGCTAAACCTAGACTTGCTTGTGATAAGTTCAAACCTTATATTGTTGATTCTAAAGTAACTGTTCACACTGATCATGCTGCTATTAAATATCTTATGGAAAAGAAAGATGCTAAACCTAGACTTACTAGATGGGTTCTCTTGCTACAAGAATTTTATTTGCATATTATTGATAGGAAGGGAGCTAAGAACCCCGTTGCAGACAACTTATCTAGGTTAGAGAATGTTCTTGATGACCCACTCCCTATTGATGATAGTTTTCCTGATGAACAATTAGCTGTCATAAATGCTTCTCGTACTGCTCCATGGTATGCTGATTATGCTAATTGCATTGTTGCTAAATTTATACCACCTAGTTTCACATACCAGCAAAAGAAAAAGTTTTTCTATGATTTAAGACATTACTTCTGGGATGACCCACACTTTTATAAGGAGTAGATGGTGTTATTAGACATTGTGTACCTGAGCATGAACAGGAACATATCCTACGCAAGTGTCACTCCAAGGCTTATGGAGGACACCACAGTGGAAATAGAACTGCACATAAGGTATTGCAATCCGGTTTTTATTGGCCTACTCTTTTCAAAGATGCCCATAAGTTTGTCTTGTCTTGTGATGAATGTCAAAGAATTGGTAATATTAGTAGACGTTAAGAAATGCCTATGAACTATTCACTTGTTATTGAACCATTTGATGTTTGGGGCTTTCATTATATGGGGCCATTTCCTTCGTCTAATGGGTATACACATATTTTAGTTGCTGTTGATTATGTTACTAAGTGTGTAGAAGCTATTCCAACTAGTAGTGCTGATCATAACACCTCTATTAAGATGCTTAAAGAAGTTATTTTTCCGAGGTTTGGAGTCCCTAGATACTTAATGACTGATGGTGGTTCACATTTTATTCATGGTGCTTTTCGTAAAATGCTTGCTAAGTATGATGTTAATCATAGAATTGCATCTCCATACGACCCACAGTCTAGTGGTCAAGTAGAACTGAGTAATAGAGAGATTAAATTAATTTTGCAAAAGACTGTTAATAGATCTAGAAAGAATTGTTCCAAGAAACTTGATGATGCATTATGGGCCTATAGAACTACATATAAAAATCCTATGGGTATGTCTCCGTATAAAATGGTTTGCGGAAAAGCATGTCACTTACCTCTCGAACTAGAACATAAGGCATATTGGGCCATTAAAGAGCGCAGTTGTGATTTCAAACTTGCTGGTGAGAAGAGACTATTTCACATTAGCTCACTTGATGACTGGAGAACCCAGGCCTATGAGAATGCCAAATTGTTTAAAGAAATAGTTAAAAGATGGCATGACAAAAGGATGCAAAAGCTTGAGTTCAATGTAGGTGATTATGTTCTGTTATACAACTCTCGTTTAAGATTTTTTTGTAGGAAAACTCCTCTCTAAATGGGAAGGTCCTTATGTTATCGAGGAGGTCTATCGTTCTAGTGCCATAAAAATCAACAACTTAGAAGGCACAAATCCTAAGGTGGTGAACGGTCAAGAATCAAAAATTATATCTCAGGTAATCCCATAAATGTTGAAACCAGTGTTATTGATACCATAACCCCGGAGGAGTACATAAGGGACACTTTCCAGAACGTTTCAGACTCCGAAAAGGAATAGGTATGTGGTACGGTAAGTAAACCGACTCCAAAACAGCTCTAATAGCAATTTTTCTCTGTTTTGGAATATTTAAGAAAATAGGAAAATAAGAAGTAGTCGGAAAGGGACACGAGGCATCCACGAGGGTGGAGGGCGCGCCCCCTTGCCTCATGGGCACCTCGTGTGCCCTCCGGACTCCGTTTTCTTGCACGATACTTCTTTTGGTCGGCAAAAATTCATTATATAATCTCCTGAAGGTTTTGACCACCGTACCATGACACAATCCTATGTTTTTGTTTTGAGTTGTTTCTGCAATAGATTTAGAGCATGATGTCTTCTCAAGAGTCAGTCGGGGAGAGTCGGGTATCTCATCCGACACCGGGGCCAGGAGCAAATAACGATGCTGACCACTTTGGGCCATCAATGGAGGAAAAGATGGAGGCCAACTTGAAAAGGATAGATGCCATGGAGGAGGACCAAGAAGTTACCTCTCGTCTCCAAGCCAGATTCACGATGGAGGAACTTTAGAGCTCGGGAATTCCAAACTCGGTCATCCCTCCTAATGCTAGATTTAGTTCTTATGAAAATATGAAAAAGAGTGTTAGTTGTTCTCCCGCAGCTATGCAACATCCATGGGTGAAAGGAGCTTTAGCCGTCACAGGTAAACTCCTTAGGGAAATAATGGATCTCAAGCAGCAAGTCAATAAGCTCGAAGACGAGAATCATATCCTAAGGGGCATCATCGCCAAGAATATCACATCACCACCTCCGAAGAAAGAGACATAAATACATGGGTATGGGCACTCCCCTTGGCAACTGCCAAGCTTGGGGGAGGTGCCCCGGTATCGTATCACCATCACACTTCCATCTTTACCGTTTTTCTTAGTTCGATCCTTTTGGTTATATCTTGATCTAGTAGAATAAAGTTTAGTATGACCTAGCTTTGAGTTTTGTGTTGATCCTTATCTATGTAATCGAGTCCGTGAGCTATATATAATAAAGATTAGTCTTGAGTTGAGGGCTTGGCATCTTGCTATGATCTTGAGGGAATAAAAGAAAAATAAAAAAATAAATAAAGAGATCATATTGATCTTATGGAGAGTAAAGACTTCACATATAAAGAGTATGATGAATAAAAGTTGTTGAGAGCTGACAAACATAGTTTTGGTCATCGTTGCAATTAATTGGAAGTAATAAAGAAAGAGAGGTTTTCACATATAAATATACTATCTTGGACATCTTTTATGATTGCGAGAACTCATTAAAATATGACATGCTAAAAGGTTGATGTTGGAAAAGGAAGAAAACATAATGGGTTATGTTTTCTTATATCCGAAATAAATTATATTGTCATGGATCATCCAACATGTTGAGTGTTGGAGATATAACTATTAGGTATGACACCGCCCAGGAGGGGCCGGGTTATACCAACGGTGGTTCATTATCACGAAGCCCATGAAGGTATCGAATGGTGGTTCATAAAGATGACTTACTAAGAGCCCAAGGCCCAAAGGCGGCTTAAGGCCCATAGGTGTAAACTGCCATATATGTATGGCTTGTGTTGTAAGGCATGTGTATTTGGTCAGCGAGCTGGACACATTGTTATGAACCGGCTCGGGACTCTGTAAGCCGCAGGGCGTCAACCTAAGTATATAAAGGGACGACCCGGTGGCGGTTTAGGGGAGGAGAGAACAAATCGAAAGCTAGGTCAAGCATATTCGCTCTGGTAATCGAGACATAAGCAATACCACCTCAAACAGGATTAGGCCTACCTTCACCACAAGGGGCCGAACCAGTATAAACTACTTGTGTCCTTTGTCCTGATTAACCCCTTTAAGCTAACCTTGTCACGATGGCTCCACGACTAAGTCCTCTTGCTAGGACACCCGTCATGACAATTCCACGACAGTTGGCGCCCACCATGGGGCCAGCGCACGGCAGTTTCGAGTTCTTACAGGGAAACTTTGAAGGGATCAAAGGATACGCTGTGGGCCGGATGACCAAGAGTCATCGCGGCAAGCTCTACATTGACGACGCAGGCTGGGGGCCCGAGGACGGCTCAATCGAGTATGGGTACCGGGTCCCCTTCGGCGGAATTCATGTCTTCATCGGCAAGATCGGCAAACCAGGCCCTGAGCTGGACACTTGCATCGACATTATCAAGACAGCTCAGCGTGCACGACCCGCCCGGGTTCAACCCACCATGAAGCATGCCTTCGTTGGATTCATCCATGGGGGAGAATTTGAGGAAGGCTCCATGTCTGCTGGTGAGACGGCCATCTGTTCTGATGGTGAGTCGTCCACAGGAGAGACTACTTCATTGTACCAGCTGCAAGACGACGGGCTTGGGGGCTGTTCTGATGGCAACAGTATTCCGGACCCTTATGAGCCGCCGAACCAGGTCACGATCTTCATGACCGGTATGCAAGCAGTGCATAATTCTTCGACTGCAGCGGCAATGGTTTCTGGGTCAGCAATGGCGACGGCAGCCGGGGCAGGAGGCCCTGTGCGCCTGCCAGCTCAAGTCTTGTCCGACTTATTGGACACCTTGACAACATTGTTGACAGCAGAGGTTAACCGGCAAATAAAGCTCAGCATAACACAAAAATTGCAAAGCTGCGGGATGAGATAGCTCAGGCGACGGAAGATTTGGCAGCTGAGGACGCAAGGATGACTGCGGAGCGAGCCGCTCTGGATGCTCAGGCACAACGGATCTAGGTTGATTCCTTCCGACTCTCGTTGGATCAGAACGCTTCAAACGACATCTTAAGGAGAAGGCACCGAAGTCGTCTTCCCCCGGTTTACGAGGCAAGGAACCTCTTCAACACACCTGGTGCAGGCACCAGTGACCCGCCAGGGCTAAACCGGGCGGTAGCTGCACCTGGGACTAGAGCACCGGCTCAACCACGCATGAGGGACCCGCCTCGTTAGAATAATATCCCACCACAACATGTGCCAACGCCATCGGGTCATTATTCTAACCCTTTGGATAACATGATTGTTGCGGCATCGCGATTGGCGGTCTCCCAATTGAAGGTGAATCTCCAGCTGCGGTTGAAACACGGAGGGCTAGAGAGCTTGTTCAGACAGCATTGGTGCACCAGGAGGCTTATTCTTACAGCCGTGAGAGGATCCATTCAACCCCTCGCCCATGCCGGAGTTATAGCAGACACATGGACTCGCCGGCGGTGTCAAGCAGTGAGCAGTGTCGTAACCCGCCCCGTGGACATGACCTGGCCCGTAACACTCAGGCCCTGATGGATCAGGATAGAGCACGTCGGGAGGCTGAGCTGGCAGCTCAGTACACGGCTCATCAACCATCTCCGGTTTATCCGACAACTTCGATGGAGGCAGGTGTGACCTCCAGAAGCACGGGTGTACCATGTTTAGTGCCAGCTCTGCATAATTAGCATTTGCCCAAGGATTTCAAAGGCCTCGTAAGGTGCCCAACTACACAACCGACTTACCCCCTGAGGCGTGGATTGAGAGTTACAAGATGGCTATGGAGCTGCTGGAGGTTAGGGATGCTACATGTGCCAAATACTTCACCATGATGCTAGATGGGATGGCTCGTACTTGGTTAACGGGGCTGCCTGCTAACTCCATCGGGTTGTGGGCCAAGTTAAAAGCCTGGTTCATCCAGAATTTTAAAGATACATGCAAACAGCCCATGTCGATTGTGGATTTAGATGCCTGTGCCCAAGAGGAAGGTGAATCAACGACCCATTGGGTGCGCTAGGTCAAAGCCATCCTACATTCCTCGGATAACATCAATGCCAGCTCAGCGGTCCTCATGTTCGAGAAGAATTGCCCTTTTTGCCCCTTAAACAGAAGTTAGGGTGGCTCAAGCGCCACTGCAATGATATGGGGGGGGGCTGATGGTGGCTCTAATTAAATATGCCGACTTTGATAGTGCCAAGGACCCCGAGTCTGATGATGAAAAGTCGGGAAAGGGAAAGAAGAGTGGCAACACTAAGGGCCAGCATCATAACCCGGTGAGTTAGGGGCGCAACGGTAAACGCAAGGCTGATAATAATTTAGATTTTGTGCCTAATACCAACACGCAGAACAATGGTCAGCGTCGTAAAGGAAAGCCGCCTCCTCGGGCAGGAGGGTTAGGTATAAATCTGGAGCAGATGTTGAATCAGCCTTTCCCAAAGCATGGTATGCCGGAAAGGCCATCCACGCACCTTTGGAAGGACTACCACATTATGAAGGAGTTCAAAAATTCCGACTTGTTCCAGTACAATCATGGGCCAGGCTCCGGCTCTTATGGTCCGGGTCATGATGGCGGCGGTCCTAATTCCAGCTTCCAAGGCAATCAAGGAAATCAAGGCAACCAGGGAGGTTTTCATCAACAGTCTGGTCAGGGGAATCAGCAGCAACAATTTGGGTATCAGAGTAACCCGAAACAGTTGAATAGCGGGCAGTACCACGTTTTCACCACAAGTTTATGCAAGCGGGATCAGAAGCTCCATAAAAGGGCTGTGAACATCATTGAGCCAATAGTTCCCCGTTACTCGTGCTAGTCTGAGCAACCCATTGTGTGGAGCCGTGAGGATCACCCGCCCCGGGTTGATAATACAGGTCACTTAGCTTTGGTGGTGGCACCTCAGGTTGGAGGATATAAATTCACTACGTTACTCATGGGCGGAGGCAGCAACATCAATATCCTTTATTATGAAACTTTCCATCGCATGGGATTGACTGATAAAAATCTTAAACCGTCAAACACCGTCTTCCACAGTGTGGTGCCTGGTAAGTCGGCATATCCAGTTGGTAAGATAGCCCTGGAGGTTGCTTTTGGAGATGATTACGATTCCAGGTCTGAGACGTTGACCTTTGAAGTGGTTAAGATCAAGAGCCCTTACCATGCTCTGTTTGGGCGGCCGGCTTATGCCAAGTTAATGGCATGGCCTTGTTATGTTTATCTGCAACTCAAAATGCTGGGTCACAAGGGGACTATCAAAGTTCATGGAAGCCAGAAGATAGCTTTGGAGTGTGAAGAAGGTGATGCGGCTTATGCTGAGTCTGTCTATGTAGCAGAGGAATTAAAGTTTTACAAAGATAATGTTGACCCGGCCAATATGACATCTTTGAAGAAGCCAATCACGGAGCATGATCCGGTCTTGAAGTTTAAGTCGGCGGATGACACCAAGCTAGTTTATTTCGTTCCTGGCGATTCATCCAAGCAGTTTAGCATCAGTGCTAATCTGGATCCGAAATAGGAAGGTGCGCTCATCGAGTTTATCGGTGAGAAATGGGACATCTTTGCATGGAAACCTTCTGACAAGCAGGTGTACCGAGGGAACTCGCTAAGCACACTCTTAATATTGATCCGAAGTTTAAGCCGGTCAAGCAGTTTCTTCATCGTTTTAATGAAGAGAGGTGTAAAGCCATTGGTGAAGAAGTGGCCCGGCTCTTGGCGGCTGGGTTCATCGTTGAAGTTTTTCATCCTAAGTGGTTGGCTAACCCGGTGTTGGTGCTTAAGAAGAACGACACTTGGCGTATGTGTGTGGATTACACGGACTTAAATAAGGATTGTCCAGCTAATCCCTTTGCTCTCCCTCGTATTGATCAGATTATTGATGCTATGGTGGGTTGTGAGCATTTGAGCTTTTTGGATGCTTATTCTGGTTATCATCATATCAAGATGGCACTTAAGGACCAGGAGAAGACAGCTTTCATCACTCCGTTTGGAGCCTTCTGCTATGTGTCTATGCCTTTTGGGCTCAAGAGCCCCCAGGCGACTTACCAATGGTGTGTGCAAAATTGCATTCATGATCAAATCAGGCATAATGTTCATGCTTATGTGGATGACATTGTGGTGAAATCGAGAAAGAAGGAAACCCTGATTGATGATTTCAAGGAGACCTTTGATAATCTCCAGGCATATAAGATGATTCTTAACCCGGCCAAATGCATTTTTGGTGTACCAGCTGGAAAGCTTTTGGGTTTTCTGGTTTCCAACAGAGGCATTGAGGCTAACTCAGAAAAGATAAAAGCCATCACCTCTCTGGCTAAGCCGACATGTATTAATTAATGATGTTCAGCGTCTGGCAGGTCGTATTGCAGCCTTAAGCCGGTTCATAAGCCGGTTGGGCGAGAAGGTGATACGTCCATTTTGCATCATGCTTTTATATCGATATTTATTGCATTATGGGCTGTTATTTCATATTATGTCACAATACTTATGGCTATTCTCTCTTATTTTACAAGTTTTACATAAGGAAGGAGAATGCCGGCAGCTGGAATTCTGGGCTGGAAAAGGAGCAAATATTAGAGACCTATTCTGCACAACTCCAAAAGTCCGGAAACTCCACGGAATATCTAATAATAAATAATGAAAAATCCTCGCCAAAGATGAAGACCAGGGGGCCCACACCCTTCCCACGAGGCTACCCCCCTAGGACGCTCCCCCCTACCTCGTGGGCCCCCTGGTGGCTCTCCGATGACCATCTTCTCCTATATGAAGTCTTTCGTCAAGAAAAAAATAAGAAGCAGCCTTTCGGGACGAAACTCCGCCGCCACGAGGCGGAACCTGGGCGGATCCAATCTAGAGCTCCGGCAGAGCTGTTCTGCCGGGGAAGCTCCCCTCATGGAGGGGGAAATCATCACCATCGTCATCACCAAAGCTCCTCCCATCAGGAGAGGGCAATCTTGATCAACATCTTCATCAGCACCATCTCATCTCAAAACCCTAGTTCATCTCTTGTATCCAATTCTTGTCTCCAAGTCCAGGATTGGTGCTAGTATGTTGCTAGCAGTGTTAATTACTCCTTATAGTTGATGCTAGTTGGTTTAATTGGTGGAAGATCATATGTTCAGATCCTTTATGCATATTATTACCCCTCTGATTATGAACATGAATATGCTTTGTGAGTAGTTACGTTTGTTCCTGAGGACAAGGGAGAAGTCTTGCTATTAGTAGTCATGTGAATTTTTTATTCGTTCGATATTTTGATGAGATGCATGTTGTCTAGCCTCTAGTGGTGTTATGTGAACATCGACTACATAACACTTCACCATTATTTGGGCCTAGAGGAAGGCATTGGGAATTAATAAGTAGATGATGGGTTGCTAGAGTGGCAGAAGCTTAAACCCTAGTTTATGCGTTGCTTCGTAAGGGGCTGATTTGGATCCATATGTTTCATGCTATGGTTTGGTTTACCTTAATACTTTTGTTGTACTTGTGGATGCTTGCAATAGAGGTTAATCATAAGTGGGATGCTTGTTCAAGTAAGAACAACACCCAAGCTCCGGTCCACCCACATGTCAAATTATGAAAGTACCGAACGCGAATCATATGAACGTGATGAAAACTAGCTTGACGATATTTCCATGTGTCCTCGGGAGCGCTTTTCCTTATATAAGAGTTTGTCCAGGCTTGTCCATTGCTACAAAAAGGATTGGGCCACCTTGCTGCACTTTATTTACTTTTGTTACTTTTTGCTCGTTACAAATTATCTTATCACAAAACTATCTGTTACCACTTATTTCAGTACTTGCAGAGAATACCTTGCCGAATACCGCTCATCATTTCCTTCTGCTCCTCATTGGGTTCGACACTCTTACTTATCGAAAGCACTACGATAGATCCCCTATACTTGTGGGTCATCAAGACTCTTTTCTGGCGCCGTTGCCGGGGAGTGAAGCGCCTTTGGTAGGTGGAATTTGGTAAGGAAAAATTTATATAGTGTGCTGAAATTTACCGTCACTTGTTACTATGGAAAGTAATCCTCTGAGGGGCTTGTTCGGGGTATCTTCACCCCGACCAGTAGAGCAAAGAGTTGCTCCTCAACCTACTGAACCTACTAAAAATGAAAATGAAAATGAAATTCCTTATGAGTATCCTTCGGGTATGATAGAAAAACTGCTAGCTAATCCTTTTACAGGAGATGGAACAAAGCATCCTGATGAACACCTAATATATGTGGATGAAGTTTGTGGATTATTTAAGATTGCAGGTATACCCGATGATGTTGCTAAGAAGAAGGTCCTCCCTTTATCTTTGAAGGGAGATGCATTGACATGGTATAGGCTATGTGATGATACGAGATCATGGAATTATAGAAGATTGAAATTGGAATTTCATCAAAAGTATTACCCTATGCATCTTGTTCATCGTGATCGCAATTATATATAATTTTTGGCCTTGCGAAGGAGAAAGCATCGCTCAAGCTTGGGGGAGGCTTAAATCAATGTTATATTCATGCCCCAATCATGAGCTTCCAAGAGAAACAATTCTTCAAAAAATGAATGCTCGTCTTTCTGAAAATAATCGCACCATGCTCGATACTTCTTGTGCTAGCTCTTTTATGATGAAGACTATTGGATTTATATGGGATTTATTGGATAGAATTAAACGCAACTCTGAAGATTGGGACCTCGACAATGGTAAGGGGTCAGGTATGACACCTAAGTTTGATTGTGTTAAATCTTTTATGGATACCGATATTTTCTGTAAGTTTAGCACTAAATATGGACTTGATTTTGAGATAGTAGCTTCTTTCTGTGAATCTTTTGCTACTTATGTTGATCTCCCTAAGGAGAAGTGGTTTAAATATCATCCCCCCATAGAAGTAAAAGTAGCTACACCTATTAAAGTTGAAGAAAAGACTGTCACTTATAATGATCCTATTGTTCCTACTTGTTATGTTGAGAAACCACCTTTCCATGTTAGAGTAAAGGATCATGCTAAAGCTTCAACTGTGGTTCGTAAAAGCAATATTAAAACATATACACCTCCTGAGCAAGTTAAAGTTGAACCTAATATTGCTATTGTTAAAGATCTCTTGTCTGATAATATAGATGGGCATGTTATTTACTTCTGTAATGAAACTGCTAGAATTGCTAAACCCTGTGCTAAAGATAAGCATAGACCTGTGGTAGGCGTGCCTATTATTTCTGTTAAAATAGGAGAACATTGTTATCATGGCTTATGTGATATGGGTGCTAGTGCTAGTGTTATACCTTATGACTTGTATAAAGAAATCAAGCATGAAATTGCACCTGCTGAGTTAGAAGATATTGATGTCACAATTAAACTTGCTAATAAAGATACTATTTCAGCAGTGGGAATTGTTAGAGATGTTGAAGTCTTGTGCGGGGAAACTAAATATCCTACTGATTTATTGTTCTTAGTTCCCCACAAGATAGCTTTTGTCCCATTATATTTGGTAGACCCTTCTTGAACACTGTTAATGCTAAGATAGACTGCTAAAAGAATGCTGTTACTATTGGCTTGGATGATATGACTCATGAATTTAATTTCTCTAAATTTAGTAAACAACACCGTGAAGAAGAATTGCCTAGTAAGGATGAAATTATTGGTCTTGCTTCTATTGCCGTACCTCCTAGTGATCCTTTAGAACAATATTTGCTAGACTATGAGAATGATATGTTTATGAATGAAATAAGGGAAATATATGAAGTATTCTTTAAATAGGAACCTATGCTGAAACACAATTTGCCTGTTGAAATCCTAGGGGATCCTCCTCCACCTAAGGGTGATCCCGTGTTTGAGCTTAAACCGTTGCCTAATAATCTTAAATATGCTTATCTTGATGAAAAAAGATATATCCCGTTATTATTAGTGCTAACCTTTCAGAGCATGAAGAAGAAAGATTATTGAAAACTCTGAAGAAGCACCGTGCTGCTATTGGATATACTCTTGATGGTCTTAAGGGCATTAGTCCCACTGTAACGCCCCAGATATAATTTCCATATTTGTATCCAACTCTTGCCGTCTCCGGCGCTAAGTTATATTTATTTCTCGGGTTCGGGTCTTTGTCTCCGTGTGTTGTTTTCTTTTTCATGCATCTCATATCATGTCATCACGTGCATTGCATTTGCATACATGTTCATCTCATGCATCCGAGCATTTTCCCCGTTGTCCGTTTTGCATTCCGGCGCTTCATTCTCCTCCGGTGGTCATTTCCAGCTTTCTTTCATGTGTGGGGATTAACCATTTCCGGATTGGACCGAGACTTGCCAAGCGGCCTTGGTTTACTACCGGTAGACCGCCTGTCAAGTTTCGTATCATTTGGACTTCGTTTGATACTCCAACGGTTAACCGAGGGACCGAAAAGGCCTCATGTGTGTTGCAGCCCAACACCCCCCAAATTTGTCCCAAAACCCACCAAACTCTGCTCCATGTCCTAGAGCGTTCGATCACGATCGCGTGGGCGAAAACCGCACCTCATTTGGACTCTCCTAGCTCCACTTATGCCTATATATACCCCCCCCGTTTTTCGGATCTTCCCCTACCTCCGAACCCTAGATCCACCCCACGCGCCCGCCGGACAAAGTCCCTGCCGACGGACACGTCCGACTTACCCCGCCGCTGCCACGTGTCCACCGCCCGTTGGCCCGCGCATCAGGCCCACTTCGCCGCCGCCGCCAGCCTGTGGAACCCGGGGCGGGCCCTCCCGGCCCGCGTCATCACCCCGCCGCCTCACGCCCGCAGCCACCGCCGCCCCGAGCGTCCCTCGCCGCGCCGCCCCGCGAGCCGAGCCGGAGCTCGCGCCGCCCGGGCCGGCCACCGCCGCCAACGCCGCCCCGTCCTCCTCCGGCCCCGACGAGCCTCCACGCCGGCCGGCCCAGCCCGGCCTCTCCTCCATCTCCGGCCAACTCCCTCGACGCCGGCGTCCTCGACTTCCGTGCCCCGGCGTGAACAGTGTCGCGCCGATCCAGATCTGACCGGGGATGAACAGTAAACCCTAGGTGAAATTCTTCTAAGTCCCAGGATTTTTTAGTCCAAGTTACTATGTTCGAGGCCCCGTAACTTTGCATCCGTAGCTCCGTTTTGGGAATATGATATATCAAAATGTTTGCCTCGATGAGTACATCATTTCATTCCATTGCATCATTTTCATTTGATCTCATCTTAATGCCCTAAATGCTGTTAGAAGGAGGCTTCGTGAGTTAATTGTCAGATCTGCTAGTTCATCTTAGACTTTTGTCATTTTTGCCATGATTATTGTGTGCATGTTATGCCTGTGAGTCCTTCATATGTTTTGTTAACATTTTTTCTTCTTTCCATAGGTGCAACCCATGAATTTTTAGGATGTGTGTGGTGACTTGTGCAAGCTTGCAAAGAGAGGCACCCGGTAAATCTGTTTTCAGGGACTTAGTTGTTTTCGCTAAGTCTGGGATATTTTAGTTCATGATGCCATATGTTCAGCTTGTTTCCTAATGATCTGTGCCTATTTTGAGGATGATCATTAAGGGAATTTTGTTATTCATGTTATGCTCTATCCATCCATATCTTTGTTTGCAATTATGGAGCACCATAGCTTGACTTAATCGATCTCAACTTTTGCTTCGTTGTTAATCTGGGCAGATCGTCAACTTGTTTGCGATTTTGCCGATGCTATTGTTAGCGATCCATGCATGCTATGCCATTGTTCTTGCCATGTGTAGCTAGAATATTGTGCCTTCTTTCTGGATATATGCTTGCCTCTGCATGACTTGCACCGTAGTGAGTGCATCGAGCTCGTTTACATGCCTCCGTGAGTTATATTTCAGCATGTCTCAGTTTTCACTAAGTCTGAAAACTGATTGTGTTTTAGCTATGTTCGCGTGCCCGTTTATATATTTTGTGAACCCTTTTGGCCCCAGGTCACTTTGGGTGTTTTGTTAAGCTTGTTGAGTAGCTCCATGCCATGTTCTTACTTGTCATGTTCAGGTCATCTATCATGTTGTTTTGCTGCTCCGAAGAGGGCTTCGTGATCTGAAATTTCAGGCTAGTGTTAATTTCACTAAGTCTGGAATCTGTTTTGCATATTCATTTTTGCCATGCTTGTTTGAACCTCTTAATGGATGAATTTGCCTATGGCTCAGTGCTAGTGTTTTGTTAACCATCTTGTTTACATCACTTCCATGTATTTTTTTTTCATGTTTGGTGGCTGTAGCATGTTCATTTCGTTGCATTTAGATGCCTACTTGCTGTAAATCGCAGACCGGTGTCATATCTTAAAACGCTCGCCATTTCCAAACCGTAACTCCGATTCCAATGACCTTTATATCGTTTTCAAGCGATTTCATCCCCTCTATCCAGTGGCACCCTTGGAATTCCAAGTTGAGGCCAGGTTCATGCATTTCCTGTCATATCTTGCATTTTGCATCCCGCATCGCATCCCGCATAGCATATCATCATTTCATCATATTGCTTGGTCTTGCACGTGGTTGATTGTATCCTTGTTGCTTGTTTGTCTTGTTTGGGTAGAGTCGGGAGACGAGTTCGCTACCGAGGAGCCTGTTGAGTTTGCTTGTGAGGATCCAGTCAACTTTGACAACTGTGCAGGCAAGATGATCATACCCTCGAAATCACTACTATCTTTGCTATGCTAGTTTGCTCGCTCTTGCTATGCCAATGCTACGATGCCTACCTTTTGCTTGTCAGCCTCCCAATTGCCATGTTGAACCTCTAACCCACCATGTCCTAGCAAACCGTTGATTGGCTGTGTTACCGCTTTGCTCAGCCCCTCTTATAGCGTTGTTAGTTGCAGGTGAAGATTGGAGCCGTTTCTTGTTGGAACATTTATTTACTTGTTGGGATATCATTATATTGCTATGTTATCTTAATGCATCTATATACTTGGTAAAGGGTGGAAGGCTCGTCCTCTCGCCTAGTGTTTTGTTCCACTCTTGCCGCCCTAGTTTCCGTCATATCGGTGTTATGTTCCCGGATTTTGCGTTCCTTATGCGGTTGGGTTATAATGGGAACCCCTTGATATTTCGCCTTGATTAAAGCTTTTCCAGCAATGCCCAACATTGGTTTTACCATTTGCCACCTAGCCTTTTCTTTCCCTTGGGTTCTGCAGACTCAAGGGTCATCTTATTTTAACCCCCCCCCGGGCCAGTGCTCCTCTGAGTGTTGGTCCGAACTGGGCAGCCTGCGGGGCCACCTCGGGGAAACTTGAGGGTTAGTTTTACTCGTAGCTTGACCTATCTGAGTGTGCCCTGAGAAAGAGATATGTGCAACTCCTATCGGGATTTGTCGGCACATCCGGGCGGTGTTGCTGGTCTTGTTTTAACCTGTCAAATTGTCTTGTTGTACCGGGTTACCGAGTCTGATCGGTGTGTCTTGGGTGGAGGTCTATTCCTTCGTTGACCGTGAGAGCTTGTCATGGGCTAAGTTGGGACTCCCCTGCAGGGATTGAACTTTCGAAAGCCGTGCCCGCGGTTATGGGCAGATGGGAATTTGTTAATGTCCGGTTGTAGATAACTTAAACCTTAATTAATTAAAACGAACCAACTGCATGTGTTGCCGTGATGGCCTCTTCTCGGCGGAGTCCGGGAAGTGGACACGGTGGTTGGAGTAATGCTTGCGCAGGTTGTTCCTTCTAGTTTCTCGTTCGCGCCTTGCCTCCTCTTCTCGCTCTCTTTTGTGGATAAGTTAGCCACCACATATGCTAGTCGCTTGCTGCAGCTCCACATATACTTGCCTTATCCTTCCTATAAGCTTAAATAGTTTTGATCGCGAGGGTGCGAGATTGCTGAGTCCCTGTGGCTCACAGATACTATAATTCCAGATGCAGGTCTAGGTGATTCCGCTCCAGGTGATGAGTACGAGCTCAAGTGGGAGTTCGACGAGGACTCTCAGTGTTATTATGTTTCCTTTCCCGATGATCAGTAGTGGTGCCTAGTTGGGGTTCGATTCAGGGCCTTGTCGCATGTTGGGTTCTTTTCTATTTTGGCGCCGTAGACGGGCCATGAGTGTTTGTTTGATGGATGCTATTTATGTACTCTGATGTGACGTGGCGAGTGTAAGCCAACTATGTTATCTCCCTGTTTTATTATGTATTACATGGGATGTTGTGATGATTGCCTGACTTGCGACATTGCTTTCAATGCGGTTATGTCTCTAAGTCGTGCCTCGACACGTGGGAGCTATAGCCGCATCGAGGGCGTTACACCCACTCTATGTCAACATAAAATAAATTTGGAAGCAGATGCCAAACCAGTTCGTGATCCTCAACGACATCTGAATCCTAAAATGAGAGAAGTGGTAACAAAAGAAATACTAAAGCTTCTGGAGGCAGGTATAATTTACCCCATTGCTGATAGTCAGTGGGTGAGTCCTGTTCATTGTGTCCCTAAGAAGGGAGGTATTACTGTTGTTCCTAATGATAAAGATGAATTGATTCCACAAAGAATTATTATAGGTTATAGGATGGTAATTGATTTCCGCAAATTAAATAAGCCTACTAAGAAAGATCATTACCCCTTACCTTTTATCGATCAAATGCTAGAAAGATTATGCAAACATACACATTACTGCTTTCTAGATGGTTATTCTGGTTTCTCTCAAATACCTGTGGCGGCTAAAGATCAATCATAGACTACTTTTACATGCCCTTATGGTACTTTTGCTTATAGACGTATGCCTTTTGGTTTATGTAATGCACCTGCTACCTTTCAAAGATGCATGATGGCTATATTCTCTGACTTTTGTGAAAAGATTTGTGAGGTTTTCATGGATGACTTTTCTGTCTATGGATCTTCTTTTGATGATTGCTTGAGCAATCTTGATCGAGTTTTGCAGAGATGTGAAGAAACTAATCTTGTCTTGAATTGGGAAAAGTGCCACTTTATGGTTAATGAAGGTATTGTCTTGGGGCATAAAGTTTCTGAAAGAGGTATTGAAGTTGATAAAGCCAAGGTTGATGCTATTGAAAATATGCCATGTCCCAAGGACACCAAAGGTATAAGAAGTTTCCTTGGCCATGCCGGATTTTATAGGAGGTTCATTAAGGACTTCTCAAAAATTTCTCGGCCTCTAACTAATTTATTACAAAAAGATATACCATTTGTCTTTGATGATGATTGTGTAGAAGCATTTGAAATACTTAAGAAAGCATTAGTCTCTGCACCTATTGTTCAGCAACCTAATTGGAATTTACCCTTTGAAATTATGTGTGATGCTAGCGATTATGCTGTAGGTGGTGTTTTAGGGCAAAGAGTTGATAAGAAATTAAATGTTATCCATTATGCTAGTAAGACCCTAGACAATGCTCAAAGAAATTATGCTACTACTAAAGAAGAACTTTTAGCAGTTGTATTTGCTTGTGATAAGTTCAGACCTTATATTGTTGATTCTAAAGTAACTATCCACACTGATCATGCTGCTATTAAATATCTTATGGAGAAGAAATATGCTAAACCTAGACTTATTAGATGGGTTCTCTTGCTACAAGAATTTGATTTGCATATTATTGATAGAAAAGGAGCTGAGAACCCCGTTGCAGACAACTTATCTAGGTTAGAGAATGTTCTTGATGACCCACTACCTATTGATGATAGCTTTCCTGATGAACAATTAAATGTCATAAGTACTTCTCGTAGTACCCCTTGGTATGCTGATTATGCTAATTACATAGTTGCTAAATTTATACCACCTAGCTTGACATACCAACAAAAGAAAAAGTTCTTCTATGATTTGAGACATTACTTTTGGGATGACCCACATCTTTATAAAGAAGGAGTAGATGGTGTTATTAGACATTGTGTACCTGAGCATGAACAGGAATAGATCCTACGCAATTGCCACTCCAAAACTTATGGAGGACACCACACGGGAGATATAACTGCACATAAGGTATTGCAATCCGGTTTTTATTGGCCTACTCTCTTCAAGGATGCCCATAAGTTTGTCCTATCTTGTGATGAATGTCAAAGAATTGGTAATATTAGTAGACGTCAAGAAATGCCTCTGAATTATTCACTTGTTATTGAACAGTTTGATGTTTGGGGCTTTGATTATATGGGACCTTTTCCTGCCTCTAATGGATATACACATATTTTTGTTGCTATTGATTACGTTACTAAGTGGGTAGAAGCTATTCCAACTAGTAGCGCTGATCATAACACTTCTATTAAAATGCTTAAAGAAGTTATTTTTCTGAGGTTTGGAGTCCCTAGATATTTAATGACTGATGGTGGTTCACATTTTATTCATGGTGCTTTCCATAAAATGCTTGCTAAATATGACGTCAATCATAGAATTGCATCTCCGTATCATCAACAGTCTAGTGGTCAAGTAGAATTGAGTAATAGATAACTCAAATTAATTTTACAGAAGACTGTCAATAGGTCTAGAAAGAATTGGTCCAAGAAACTTGATGATGCATTATGGGCCTATAGAGATGCATATAAAAATCCCATGGGTATGTCTCCATATAAAATGGTATATGGAAAAGCATGTCACTTACCTCTCGAACTAGAACATAAGGCATATTGGGCTATTAAAGAGCTCAACTATGATTTCAAACTTGTCGGTGAAAAGAGGTTATTTGATATTAGCTCACTTGATGATTGGAGAACCCAAGCTTATGAAAATGCCAAGTTGTTTAAAGAAAAGGTTAAAGATGGCATGACAAAGGATACAAAAGCGTGAGTTTAATGTAGGTGATTATGTATTGCTATACAACTTTCTTTTAAGATTTTTTGCAGGAAAACTTCTCTCTAAATGGGAAGGCTCCTATGTTATCGAGGAGGTCTATCGTTCCGGTGCCATAAAAATCAACAACTTCGAAGGCACAAATCCGAAGGTGGTAAACGGTCAAAGAATCAAACATTATATCTCAGGTAATCCCATAAATGTTGAAACCAATATTATTGAAACCGTAACCCCGGAGGAATACATAAGGGGCACTTTCCAGAACGTTTCAGACTCCAAAAAGGAATTGGTATGTGATACGGTAAGTAAACCGACTCCAAAACAATTTCAAGGCAATATTTCTCCGTTTTGGAATATTTAGAAAAATAGAAAATTAAGTAGCAGTCCGGGAAGGACACAAGGGCCCCATGAGGGTGGAGGGCGCGCCCTACCCCCCTGGGCGCGCCCCCTACCTCGTGAGCTCCTCGTGTGCCTTCCGGACTCCGTTTTCTTGCACGATACGTATTTTGGTCGGTAAAAATTAACTATATAATATCCCGGGGGTTTTGACTCCCGTATCACGCAAATATCTTCTGTTTTTATTTTGAGTTGTTGCTGCTGCAGATTAGAGCAAGATGTCTTCTCAAGAGTCAGTCGGGGAGAGCCGGTATCTAATCCAGCACCGGAACCAAGGGCAAACAGCGACCCTGGCCACTTTGGGCCAGCAACGGAGGAAGAGATGGAGGCTGACCTAATGATGGTAGATGCCATGGAGGATCAAGAAGTCACCTCTCGCTTCCGAGCTGGGTTCACGATGGGGGAACTATAGAGCTCAGCTATTCCAAACTCGGTTATCCCTTCCAATGTTAGATTTCTTTCTTATGAAAATATGAAGAGTGTCACTTGTTCTCCCACAGCTATGAAACACCCTTGGGTGCAAGGAGCTTTAGCCGTCATAGGAAAGCTTCGTAAGGAAACAATGGACCTCAAGCAGCAAGTCAACAAGCTCGAGGAGGAGAATCGTATCCTGAGAGGAATCATCGCAAAGAATATTTCACCAAAAACAAAGAAGGAGATATAATAACATGGGTATGGGCACTCCCCTTGGCAACTGCCAAGCTTGGGGGAGGTGCCCCGGTATCGTATCGCAATCACAACTCCTATCTTTACCGTTTTCCTTAGTTCGATCCTATTGGTAGTATTTTGATCTAGTAGAATAAAGTTTATGGCATGATCTTGTTTTAAGTTTTGCTTTATGATCTCTCCATGTAATCGAGTCCGTGAGCTATATAATAAAGATTAGTGTTGAGTCAAGGGCTTGATTTTCTTGCTATGATCTTGGGCGAATAAAAGAAAAGAGAAAAAGAATAAGAAGAAACAAAAGTTCATATCGATCTTATTGATAGTAATGACTTCACATAGAAAGAGTGTGATGATTAAAAGTTGTTGGGAGTTGGCAGACATAGCTTTGGTCATCGTTGCAATTAATAGGAAGTAATAAGGAAAGAGAGGTTTCACATATAAATATACTATTATTGACATCTTTTATGATTGGGAGCACTCATCAAAATATGACATGCTAAAGAGTTGATGTTGGACAAGGAAGACAACATAATGGGTTATGTTTTCTTATATCTGAGATAAAGTATGTTGTCATGGATCATCCAACATGTTGAGCTTGCCTTTCCCCCTCATGCTAGCCAAATTCTCAGCACCAAGTTGAGATACTACTTGTGCTTCCAAATACCCTTAAACCAGTTTTGCCATGAGAGTCCACCATATCTACCTATGGATTGAGTAAGACCCTTCAAGTAAGTTCTCATCAGTGCAAGAAATAAAAATCGCTCTAAATATGTATGAGTAGTGTGGGAGAAATAAGCTTTATACGATCTTGTGATGTGGAAGTAATAAAAGCGATGGACTGCATAATAAAGGTTCATATCTGTAACGCCCCGAGACCGTTGCGCCAGGTGTCTTCCAGTTATTCGCTGGTGTTGCCTTGTCATTTCGCTTGCGTGTTGCATCTTGTCATGTCATCATGTGCATTGCATCATCATGTTTTCAAAACTTGCATCCGTCCGGGTTCCCCAGTTCCATCCGTCGTCCGTTCTGAGCCCAGATCACACTTGCACGCGCCCGCGGCATGTCCAAAATAGTATTTTATAAGTGGCCGGAAAATGCTCTCGGAATGGGATGAAAGTTGACGTGTGGTCTTGTTACAGTGTAGGTAGACCGCCTGCCAAGTTTCATCGCAATCGGAGTTCGTTTGACGCCCCAATGATTAACTATAGCGGCAATATAGCCGGTCTAACGTCGGACGTTTTCGGTCTCCGGAAACAGTTGCCGGGCTGCACTCCTCTCCTCTCATCTCAGCCCAACCTCTTTTCACAAACCACCTGCAGCCCACCTAAACCCCTCCTCCGTTCCGGGCCGTCAGATCACGATCGGAGACTCCGAGACGCTCCTAAAACCCCCTAAACCCAAACACTAGCCATCCCTACCTATATATGGACAACCCCTTCCAAATTTGGCAGCCTACCCCTTCCCCTACCTTCCTGCCGCCTCCCTCCTCAAATTTCGCGCCCCAAACCATCAGCCGCCGCATCCACCTTGTTTTCCGGCGCCGCCTAGCCGCACCCTGCCACTTGGCAAGCCATGAGTGGCTGCGCCGCCGCCAGCCGCCCACTGTGGCCTCTCCCGTGCGGCTACGCATCCCTCCAGGCGTCCCGCGCCGCCGTGGCCCGCCCAGGCCCAGGGCAAGCCTGTGGAGCCCATCGGGGCCCGTCCCTGACCCCGCGCGCCGCAAACTTCAATCCAGATCGGGGGAGCCCCGATCTCCTCTCCCTGTCGCCCCGCCGTCCGCCGCCGGCGACCAAGGCCGCCGGAGCACGCCCGCCGACGACCTCCTCCGCCACCCAGGTCTTGTCGTCCCTGCCGTTCGTCTCCTCCTCTCTTCCTTCTCCTCACCACGTCTTCCTCTCCCCCCCAGTCAAACCATTCTCCAGCAGGTAACCGCCACCGCCGCCATGGGAGTTCGCCGGCACCGGAACTCCCTCGGCGCCACCCTCGACCACCGCTGCTGGATCCGCCCGGAAGCGAAAGCCACTGCCTCCGGATCCGTCGTCCTCCGCCGCCTCGCATCCGTTCCCGACCTTGTCTCTGGCTGTCCCACGCCCCTGGACCTCGCCGGAGTTGCGCTAGGCTGCCGTCGTCGTCCTGCTTCGGGGACGAGCCCGAACTGCTCGACCCACTCCTTCGTTGACCGCGGCCACCTCCCCATGGGCCTATACCCAGCGCAGGGCCCGGCCTGTGCCAAGTCGGCCTACTTCACCCGCTCCGTCCACACCAGGCCAGATCTGCCAACCGGCCCAAGGCCCGCTGTGAGCAGATCCCCCAGCCCCTCCTCTCTGTTCAGCCCAGCAGTGCACCAGATTCAGCCCGTTGATGTTTTTTTTAGGATCTGTGAATTTGTCTATTTATCCCAGAGTTTGCAGTTTTACAGAAACCCCCCCTAGTTTCATGCATTTAATAACTTCACAACCATGCATCGGATCTAAATAAATTATATATGAAACTTGCTTAGAATTTTGTCTAGATTCATAATATCCAACTTTCATCTATGTTTGAAATGTTTAAAATGTTGTTTGATTAAATTTGCTCCTATGCCATGTTAAAATGGTTTAATTCATAACTAAATAACCGTAGCTCCGTTTTTAACAAACTTTATATGTAAATGGGGTAGAATTTTGCCTAGTTTAACATGGTGGCATCAATTTGCATTTTTAACAACTCTAAAATTGTGTTTAGGGCAGAACAGTACCATAACCAAAATATGCCTATGGGGATTTACTGGAATTGTTGTTCGTTGTTTCCGGTCTCATTTAAACTTGCCTAGATTAGATAGTTTCATTATGCTTCACCTCTTTCCATGCTAACAACATTTAACCTTGTTGGGTACATAAACGAGAGAGAACTAAATAAGTCATGTGGTGTTTTCTTCAATATGCAACTCCGTTGCATATTGAGCTCCACTTAATTTGTAGGATTGTTTGTGCATCTTGCCATGCTATGTATATTTAACTCGAACATGCATCATACTAGGTTGTGCATCATGCCATGATTATGTGGTGGTTGTTTACTATGTTGTGTGCTTCTTTCCGGTGTGTGCTTCTTCGGGTTGGTTCCGATAACGTCGCGTTTGTGAGGACTCGTTCGCCTACGTCCGTTTGTCTTCTTCATGGACTCGTTCTTCTTCCTTGCGGGATTTCAGGCATGATGACCATACCCTCGAAATCACTTCTATCTTTGCTTGCTAGTTGCTCGCTCTTTTGCTATGCCTATGCTGCGATACCTACCACTTGCTTATCATGCCTCCCATATTGTTGAACCAAGCCTCTAACCCTCCTTGCCCTAGCAAACCGTTGTTTGGCTATATTATCGCTTTGCTCAGCCCCTCTTATAGCGTTGTTAGTTGCAGGTGAAGATTGAAGTTTGTTCCTTGTTGGAACATGGAGATGTTGTTCCTTGTTGGAACATGTTTACTTGTTGGGATATCACAATATATCTTATTTAATTAATGCATTTATATACTTGGTAAAGGGTGGAAGGCTCGGCCTTATGCCTGGTGTTTTGTTCCACTCTTGCCGCCCTAGTTTCCGTCATATCGGTGTAATGTTCCCGGATTTTGCGTTCCTTACACGGTTGGGTAATAATGGGAACCCCTTGACAGTTCGCCTTGAGTAAAACTCCTCCAGCAATGCCCAACATTGGTTTTACCATTCGCCACCTAGCCTTTTCTTTCCCTTGGGTTCTGCAGACTCAAGGGTCATCATTATTTTAACCCCCCTAGGCCAGTGCTCCTCTGAGTGTTGGTCCACATGTCAGCTGTCGGTGGCCACCAGGGGCAACTCTGGGCTGGTCTACCCGTACCTAAGACAAGCTGAGTGTGCCCTGAGAAAGAGGTATGTGCAGCTCCTCTCGGGATTTGTCGGCACATTCGGGCGGTGTTGCTGGTTTAGTTTTGCCTTGTCGAAATGTTGTTTGCTTTCTTTCCGGTGCACTTCTTCTCGGTAATCCGGTAACGTCGTGTTGTGAGGATCCGTTCGACTACGTCCATTTTTCTTCTTCATGGACTCGTTCTTCTTCCTTGCGGGATTTCAGGCATGATGACCATACCCTCGAAATCACTTCTATCTTTGCTTGTTAGTTGCTCGCTCTTTTGCTATGCCTATGCTGCGATACCTACCACTTGCTTATCATGCCTCCCATATTGTTGAACCAAGCTTCTAACCCACCTTGCCCTAGCAAACCGTTGTTTGGCTATGTTATCGCTTTTCTCATCCCCTCTTATAGCGTTGTTAGTTGCAGGTGAAGATTGAAGTTTGTTCCTTGTTGGAACATGTTTACTTGTTGGGATATCATAATATATCTTATTTAATTAATGCATCTATATACTTGGTAAAGGGTGGAAGGCTCGGCCTTATGCCTGGTGTTTTGTTCCACTCTTGCCGCCCTAGTTTCCTTCATATCGGTGTTATCTTCCCGGATTTTGTGTTCCTTACGCGGTTGGGTAATAATGGGAACCCCTTGACAGTTCGCCTTGAGTAAAACTCCTCCAGCAATGCCCAACATTGGTTTTACCATTCGCCACCTAGCCTTTTCTTTCCCTTGGGTTCTGCAGACTCAAGGGTCATCATTATTTTAACCCCCCCCGGGCCAGTGCTCCTCTGAGTGTTGGTCCACCTGTCAGCTGCCGGTGGCCACCAGGGGCAACTCTGGGCTGGCCTACCCGTACCTAAGACAATCTGAGTGTGCCCTGAGAAAGAGATATGTGCAGCTCCTATCAGGATTTGTCGGCACATTCGGGCGGTGTTGCTGGTTTAGTTTTGCCTTGTCGAAATGTTTTGTAACCGGGATTCCGAGTCTGATCGGGTCTTCCCGCTAGAAGGAATATCCTTCGTTGACCGTGGGAGCTTGTGATGGGCTAAGTTGGGACACCCCTGCAGGGATTTGAACTTTCGAAAGCCGTGCCCGCGGTTATGGGCAGATGGGAATTTGTTAATGTCCGGTTGTAGAAAACCGGAAGTTGACCTTAATTAAAATACATCAACCACGTGTGTTACCGTGATGGTCTCTTCTCGGTGGAGTCCGGGAAGTGAACACGGTGTTGGAGTAATGCTTGACGCAGGTTGTTCTATGATCACTTCTTGATCATAGTTGTTCGACCGTGCTTTTGCCTTATCTTCTCGCTCTCATTTGCGTATGTTAGCCACCAAATATGCTAGTCACTTGCTGCAGCTCCACCTCATACCTTTTACCCTACCCATAAGCTTAAATAGTCTTGATCGCGAGGGTGTGAGATTGCTGAGTCCCCGTGACTCACAGATACTTCCAAAACCAGCTTGCAGGTGCCGATGAGTCCGTGCAGATGAGGCAACCAAGCTCAGGAGGAGCTCGATGAAGATCTTGTCCTTTGTGTTGTTTCATTCTAGTTGATCAGTAGTGGAGCCCAGTTGGGGTCGATCGGGGATCTGTGTAGCATTTGGGGTAGTCTTCTTTTATTTTGGTTCCGTAGTCGGACCTTGATTGTATTTGGATGATGTAATGCATTATTCATGTAATTGTGTGAAGTGGCGATTGTAAGCCAACTATGTATCTTTTCCCTCATGTATTACATGGGTTGTGTGAAGATTACCTCACTTGCGACATTGCTTTCAATGCGGTTATGCCTCTAAGTCGTGCTTCGACACGTGGGAGATATAGCCGCATCGAGGGCGTTACAAGTTGGTAATCAGAGCCTTCCCCGACCTTAGGAGCCCCATTGCTTGATCGTTTTTAGCGTCCCAGTTGTGTCTAGAAAAATGTTTTGAGTCATTTAGGAATTATATATCGGAGAGTTTAGGAATTCTTTTTACTTCCCGGTCTCCTCATCGCTCCGGTAAGGCATCCTGACGTAGAGTTTTGACTCTTCTCTTCTCAAATTTCACTAAAAAAAATTTTAGGATCACGCGGGTATCTTGGAATCATTCCGATGGTT